>NC_050596.1:26604596-26674596 GCF_013368585.1 Megalops cyprinoides
GCATCCAATTATTGCTTAATGTAGCAGACCCTCCGCCTCAATGTTCTTTCCGACGGGGGCCCATGCCTTTCCCAGGATCCATTTCACCGTCACAGCGCGCTGACTCCCCGTCGCCTGCATTAACCGGCTGATTTGGTCCCTGCCGATGCGGAGAGCTTGATAGAGTTGCCGAGCTGTTCGCTTCCGTCTTGAACGTTATTGAATTCATTCCATTTTTTCTTCTTTTGCCAAACTGTAGCTATATGTCTAGGTGATGTCGACCACAGCATGTGTTTAAGAGCACATGCCACATCGGCTGAGAAATATTTTCCATTGAACAAATCAAATCCAGGGAAAAGGTTTGGTTGGATAAGTTACTGGAATTAGCTATTTAAGGTCATCTACTTAGTATGTTAAAATAATAATCATAATGTATATTATATATACAAGATATATTCCATTGGTCTGGTGGTCCAGTGCACTTCACTTATAAAAGTCATTATTAGTTCATAACATAATTAGTTCAGGGTGTAGCTGATTCATAAAAACTGAATGATTGGATGAATATTTCATTTCATTGGGAAGGGCCCTTAGCTCCAATTTTCAAACACTGAAAAAAATATTTGAATGTGAATTACTTTTACACAGTTCCTTTATTAAATATAATAGAATAAATAAACAATATCACCACACGAATTATTTTGGAGTGTCATTGTTAAACTGCTGGCATGGTATAAGCTATGGTGCAGTCAATGTCCTTCACTAATTTCATTCAAACATGAAATGGTAATTAGACTAAAGTTCATTGTTTTTTGAGTGCATCTATGGTAATTGGTGCTAAATTGCGAAGACATGGAGTGTACAGTTTGATTGCAAATCCAGTTTTACCCACTTTGCTTCAGTCATATGTGCCCTGCATGTCTGCACTTGGTTTTTGTCTCCTTTGTTTTTTGATGCTGATGCTTTTGATTTTAATTTTATCTTGTAAATGTGTAAACTGTGGAATGCACACATTTCTCAGTGGCTTCTCTCAAAGTCAAGAAGGTGGTGTTTTTCATCTGCAGCAAATGTCTTAATTTTTTTTCATTCATGTCAAATAGCAGCAAGGAATTTAGCTAAACTGCATAACTTTTTTGTCAAAATACTGTACCTACTAGGTGTAAGGTAATTAACACAACACACAAGATTCACTCTATTCAAATTCTAATTTTTTTCTTGCATATTTTGCAGAATTGAGTATATTACTATGTGTGAGTGTGCGTATATTAAATTAATAAACAGATTTTTTGGCATTTAGTGAAAGAATATTTAAGCGGCATTACTACAGATGTGTCAACACTTTGGATCCCTATATGTGTGTTTTTGTATCTGTAATTCTTATGAACAGAATACACTGTGATAAGGAAACAAAGTCATTTCTCAAAAACCTTTAAGTACTACAGAAAGAACTCTTGTCTGCAATGGAACCATTCCATTGCTGTTTCTAGGTTCTTGTCCCCCCTTGGCTGTGACGGCGTGACTTTACAGGATTACACAGTATCAGGAATGCACCCAGGCACAGAAACATTAGGCCAAAACCAATTTCACACAGAACCAATTCCATAAATATTCAACGTCAGGGCACTTTTACCAGACTTTGAGAGGCAGTAGAAGGGATATACAAAACCATAAACAACAGACCGAACTTCAGTGCACCTTATTTAGCGGATATATTTCAAAATGCCCTCTCTGAGGAGGTTGCGCTGGCCAAAACAGTCAACCAGATGACTCAGCCAAGAGAAATACAAGCCTCTCTGGCATAGGGTGCACAGAGTTTTGACATGTCTTTAGACAGAATTGAGAAAAGTTTGGGTCACACTTTATGTTAAGCAGACAAATACTCTGTAGTTACACCTGTAGTATAATTACACTGTAGTGTAACACAACTAAGTACCCTGAAAGTGTACGCTGTTGCAAATTATTATGTAAAGTATGCAATAACAAATGGCCAGGGCTGGATTAATGGCATAGTAAAAGAGCTGGATGTGGGAATACGGTGAGGGTCAAAGATATGATTGGTGATAAAGATGGGATTATTCATTCATATTGCTGACTTGCTCTGACTGGAAAAATCATTCTCAGCAAAATGACAATCTAGACACAATACATGTAAACATAGGGTTCATTTGGACATAATTGTATTGGTAAATTTCCAGCCTAGTGCACAGTGTCAGCAGAAGCCTGAAGGATCTCTTTTACGATCATTTAAAAGTAATTCAACCAGGGGAATCTAAAGGCATCTTACATATACAGTGTCAATTTCATAGGATGACACAGGATGAAGGGCAGTGTAGCACAGTGGTGAGGAGCAGGACTCATAACCAAAAGGTTTCTGGTTCGATTCCCTGATGGGTCACTGCTGTTGTACACTTGGGCAAGGTACTACTTAACCCAGAATTGCCTAAGTAAATATCCAGATGTGTAAATGTGTAACATGGGAAAAAATTATAACCTGTGTAAGTTGCTCTGGATAAGAGCATCTCCTAAATGCCAATAATGTAATGTAATGACATTTAACCTGTGGAACATGGAAAAAAGACACATGTAAAACCTATGTCAATACAAGCAAACAGAGTCACAAAATCCAAGGAAGATCACCTGTGTGTTCAGTGATTCACCTGCTGGCTTACGTGAGGAAACCTGAGCCCACATGATCCCACAGATATTCATTCAGCCAACAGTTTGTGTACAGAAAGCTTCCATTTCCGTTTTTGGCAGTGGCACATGTTCAGTCCTGTCTCAGGAGTTTGCTCAGTTTTTAGACCCCCAGCTTTGGTTTGCTGGATCAAGCTAAATACCCCTCACTCCATCTCTCTCTCTCTCTCACACACACACACACACACACACACACACACACACACACAGCCCCCACCTTCTCCCTCAGCACCAGCTCTATCTGAGCATGCTTCTTACCACCCCCTCACCGTGTGCAGGGCAGGGTAGCGGTGGGTGGAGGGGGTGGTGTTGGATCTCTGTGGACCCCTGCTTATGTCCTGCATTAATAAAATCTTTTTTATATGAAGTAAACCCTTATGCTAATGGAGCTCAATCTGAGCTCTGCTAATTACCAAACAAAAACCCCTCTAGCCTTCAAATAAGTTAAGATTTCTACCTTTAGGGAAACCCAAGTTGGCTGAGAGAATGGCTAACCAGGGTTTTGATTTCCCCTTCCTGAAAGGGTCTTTTCCCTTCCAGCCATTTGATTGGAGTAAGTGAGGCACTACAAAGAGCAATCAATGCAGTGGTATGATGAGCAGGAATCCACAGAGAGACGGGCTACAACAGCCTGCAGTGTGCCCCGTCTTCACTCTGTGCCTTTTTATACAAACCGCACAATATTTCTAAACGTACAGCTTTTAAAACAAGATCATTCTGTAGAGACCTGCCCTCTTGCTGGTGCTTGGTTTTTGGGTTTCTGTTTCTTTTTTCTGTCTATTTTTTAGGCAAAAACAAAACTCGTCCTCAGGGTGAATGTCTCTCATGGTTTGTCAGCATCGATACAAATGCACGTTTCCTGATGCATTTCCCCCTTTTGTCATTGGAAATTTTCTCCATTGTTCACAGGCTTCTTGAATTGCACATTTGTGTCACTGGATGGAGCATTGCCTTGTGGAAATTATTACTATTGTCTCCCAAACTCACTATGGTTGCCCGCTCTTAATTAAAGGTATAAAAAACAAACATGGGTATCTCGTTGCAACAACAGTGTGTTTCTTTGCGGCATTGATCATTTTGTTTTCAAACCAGCCAAAGAATATGAATTCCAGAAGGCTGACATTTTTATTTCAATTAATATATACAGTGTAATATCGCAGGGCTTTGCATCCGAGTGCTTGTTGGAAACGTAGAGGAATTATGATAATGCACTTGCAATAAGGTATTCACAGCCCATAGCTAGGAAATTACACTGCAGCAAAGTAATTAAAAGCCATGTCTAATTTAAATACATGCTTCAGTTCTCCAAAATATCTATAAAACTGGGTGAGCTGGCAAAACACTACTTCCACAGCTTTGGATGCCAGATTACCTCGGGGGGTCTGTGATTGCTGTGAACAATTGCGCTTCATTTTGATTTTCGTAAAAGAGATGAAATAATGCACTGAAAGGTCTGGGTGGTGGGTGTTTTTTTTGTTTTACTTTACATAAAAAATGAAATACCGTCAATATAAAATGGTACGGTTTTGAATCCCCCTAATCTGTTGTCATTATATATGCTGGCTTCACTTTCAAAGCTTACAAGCACTCAACCAGTGCACAAGCGTATTTAACAGAAGTAGTAATTGATTAATAACGATACATGATTATAAATGGATTCCTGTCTATCAGTCAAAACCAAAGAAGGCTGGATTAGACGGACAGGGGGAGCATGGGGGCAGGGCAATTGACTCATTCGAAGAAGTGCGGGCCCAGATAATGATGTTAAGGCATTGATCTTTAGCTCAGTGTTCAATTAGCTGTTGTGGACCATCAGCAGTAACTCCGCACTCAGGGGGTGTTTCTGAAACATTAAGTGTTTCCATGAGGAGTTTTCATTTTCCTCTCAGAGACAAAATACAGTCACAAAATGACCCACAAGCAACCCGGTTTTCAAAGTACAACATGCAAGTAGCTGATCAAATACAGGTGCCTCTTTATAAATGCAACTCTGGTTGTATTTGGGGCAACCGAGCGACCACGGCAAGTGTTGCTGTGCCTAGTACTGTACAATCAAGCAGTGTGTCGTCATTGCTGGGTGGTGTGGTAGTGCCTTGCTAGGGGGAATGGATGAGCTGTACGTAGCGTGGGCATGGGGGGCTGACTCCCTGCTTTCTGTCCCTGGCTAGAGCGAGCAGGGAAGGGGGGGGGGGGGTAGAAGAGGAGAGGCCCTGGTGAGGCTCATCTGTATTGTCGGGTGGTGTAATCAATGAGTGCTCACGGGCCATTATTACATTCTCCCGCCTTGCCTTCGCCGGCGGCCATCGTTCTTTTGGGCGAAACGAGGCGCCGCCGCCCCGGGCTGTCAGCCTGTCACCGGGCCCTGCGCGGCCTCATCAGCGTAATGAATGCTAAGGCTTCTCATAGTAACAGTGTGCAAAATTAAAAGTGTCCGCAGACATCCACCGGAGTGTAACTCAGAAAGATGGAGGCTCGCTGTTCTCTCTCGCCCGCACCATTTTTTATGCTTCATGTTTCCGCTTTCTGCCGTGGTGGGCCACATTAGGACATGGGAAGTCCTTTGATGCGTCACATTGTACCTCGCAGAGATTTTGCTGGTACCGTTAGCATTGATTTTTCTTTGAGTTTAAAATCAGACAAACTGGCTGGTGTTAATCAACTAAGAGTACATCACCTTCATGTTCTGCTCACCACCAACTTGTTAATGAAATCAGAATCTCTATTTTACAGTTTTTAGAGGAATATCACACTGAAAAAAATATCAACTTTGAGGTAACATCATTTTCAATTACCTACCATTTTAACTTTAACATCCTGTACACACAAGAGCAGTTGGATGGTTTGGCCAGACTTAAGGGGCCTTTAGCTGTTGACGTCAAATATAAGACTGCAGATATCCACAAAAACCAATACAAATACAGCATCTCTACTCTTCCTCAAAGATTCAGATAGTCACAAAACAAACCTTAGAACTTCACAGTAGCGGTAAGCGCTGTAGTGTGAAAGCTTGATAGCACGTCAGTATTTAATTTTCCTCAATATTCTGCTAATGCAAAACAAGGACAGCCTATATACTACAATAATAATAATAATAACCCGTCATACATCAGACCTTTCAAGGACATGGATTTGATTAATTCAGTAAATCCTGAAATCAGCACAAACACACTCACATAAAAGCAGAATAGACAAAAATATGATAGGGGATAAATGGCTTGCATTTCTTTTCAAATACATAATGTGTTTTGTTTTTTCTTTTTTGTTTCAAGCACATTCATTTCGAGCTGTGGGATTGCTTGTGTGGTTGGCTGCTCATGGGCTGAGGAGGGCGGAGTGTCTGTGTGTGTGTGTGTGTGTGTGTGTGTGTGTGTGTGTGTGTGTGTGTGTTTGAGTTAGGGGGGTTCAGCGTGTAAAAGTCAGTGTGATTTTCTCACCGGGACATCAGAGAACGAATTTAGTGGTGGTGTCATTCCAACCTTTTCCCCTGGTTCACCCCACAACCCCCCCGCCCCAACTTCTAACACCTCACCATCTCTCAGTATCTGCAGATCAGAGCAGAGCAGCCACTCCACAAAGCAAGAGGACTCATAACTCATACACAACATTATGGCCCTATTTCAGAAGCGCTTCACTAGGCACCACAATCAAAGCCATATTTTTTCTTTTTCTCCAGGAGCTCTTTCTTCCTGACTAATTATAGCCGATAAATACGAATGTGCTCCCTAATGCTCAGGTCAGCAATTTATTCCCCCCCATACCCCATCACCTCACCCCACCTCCTTAGAGAATCAGTAGACTTTACATCACAGCAACTCCAGGAGAGATGTGGGGTTCACGGGCAAGTATGAGGGTACAGTGACCCAGTTTGAGCATTGTGCAATTCTACATAGGCAAGAAGGCCTGTGCCCAAAAACATAACCATGAAACATAAAGCAATTTGTTCTCAACTGACAAAACAGTACATTACAGCAGCAATATGTAATGAATGCTCAACAGTCAAGCAGTACAGTCTCCTATTAGTCTGCTACTCACCCTTCGGTTAAGGAAGCGTGGTAGAGATAAGTGCTTACACTGGTGGGCGACAGTGCCGGCGAGTCAGTTAGATATACGATGCTTCAGAATTTCATTTCAGGGAGAAGAGGGCTCTCTCCCATACCCATACCCAGGGCTGCACAACCACCCACAAACTTGCAATTCACATCAAGGCCTGTTCCGCTAGTTCCACAGAAATCAGCTCAAGCTCTTTTTTTTTTTCAAGAAAACAGCTGAAATGCAGGGAGAGTTTAGGCTGTACCAGAGACTGCCTGATATTTCAGCAGGGCTTTGACAAAACAAGAGCTGACAAAAAGCAAATGAGTGTAGCCAAGAGTGTGACCACGTGTGTAAATGCACCTGATTCTGCATATCATTGGCCACTGTGAGCTGCTGGATGTGCTCCTTCCCAGTGTGGGACTTGAGACATCCACTGGGACATCTCACCTGTGAGAGGGAAGATGGAGGAAAACAGCCCCATTACAGCTGACTGAAACAGTTCAGTTCTTCAGCCAGGGTGGCCCCTATTCCAAGTGATGATGTGCAAAGCCTAAACTGTCAGGTTGGTATTCAGTCCCAGATAGGCATAACATTAAGGAAACAGGAAAAAGCCGGGTAGAAACCTTGTCATACGAATGAGCGGGGGGTGAGAGGTGTCAGATTGTCTGTGCTATACAATCTTGAGCGTGGCCCAACAGAAAAGAGGCTGGATGCATGACTTTCTTCAACTCCTCACCAGTAGAGACCAATGTGTTTTGCGGGGTCCCCAAGTAACAGAGGGTATTTTGAAAACATGGTGCTGAGAGTGCAAAGCTGTGTACAAATAAAGTTTTGGGATATCAGTTCAAGGGAGATAGCCCCCCTAATGCCAAAAGTGTCATTTTCAACTTTCTCAGGCAATTTAGAGAAATAGTAGAGAAATGAACTATCCATACTGTATATTAAGTGTAGGCAACGTATTCAGTGCTGTGAGATGATGAAGTCAATCAACATTCCAAGTCATTAGACAATCTCATTTGATTTAAGTTGGAATATTTATAAATACCCTTTATTAAATCAGACCAAAGCTTATATTCTCCTTCGTGATTTATATTTTGAGCAACTATGGTCTAAACTGTGCAACAACACTCTCTCTAGAAAGTTATAGAAAACAACAGACAAACCAAAGCACACTAAATCAAGTTCGAGCCATCTTACTGAATCCTCAGACAGGAGGATTGGGTATCAGTAGAAATCTAGTGCTGAAAAGCAAAGCAATAAGCAGGCAGTATCGGATCAGCTCATAACCACTGAGTGCCCTCAAAAGGAGACCTGGGAAAAAATTGTCAAATCCAACGCCCTGTCACACAAACATTGCAATACATCCCCCTCGTACATTCCGGTTCTCACCCCAGATAATTAATCTGCGGCTGATCACATTTGCAGACCATATTTATTTCTCCTATAGTGTTGGCGACTAACAATTTATTGATTCTCTGCACCTTCCCCAGTAATAAATACCATTTGTCTTTTCTATTTTACTGTATTTTATTTTTATTTTTTATCAAGGACAGATACAAAGCTGACATATTCTGGTGGCCCAACACCTAGGGTGACCCTTTTTCAAGGAACATTTTTCCCAGTGATACCAACCCTGACGTATGTCATAACCCTATTAATTCCTCCCACCTCTCTGACAGGTTCTTGATGCTTAAAAGAGACCCTGAGTATTATTAGGTTGCTCTTGGTAAGACAAAGAATTAGCCCTATAGCTATTGCTGCTATATTGTACAAACATTTTCTAGCCAACCACCTGCACAAGATATGGTGGACCTAAAATAACCACTCAGAACTATCCCTTAGAACACCCCCCCAATGCCCCCCCCCCCCCCCCCCCCCCCCCCCCCCCCCCCCCCCCCCCCCCCCCCCAGCACCCCCGCTGCCTTCAATAACTTGGTCATTTTCCATATTTTATCATAGCCACTGTAGTATAATGAAGATGTAAAAGAGCTGTAAGAAGAGGTGAAACAAGTATGTGAAGAGTAGGGCTTAAATGTCATATCTTTAATCAGTCATTGTCTGTGCAAAGGGGCTCAGTGCTGTATTTTAATGCCCTTTAGGAGATGTTCACATATAGGTCTACAATTTGAATGGGAGGGCAATTACTCTCCCCTTTTTGAAGCCTGTAGCATAAGTGAATTTTTAACCATGGTTTCATGAGGAGGGAAATGCTAGAGGCAACATCTCAAAATGGTGGTTTGTCATTAGCATTCTGGGCTCCGCATACTGGGTAGTAAGTGATACCCCATTACTGTATGAGCGAGGCCAATAACTGTTATTCACTGAGTCAGTGAAAGAGATAAGAGAGAGAGAGTTTGGCTCTTTTATATATGTTTGTTCAGTGAACAAATTAATTAGGGGTTTTAATATTTAACTAGCTTTTATTGGCTGGTTTGCCAGCACCTCTTCCCAAATTCTGGGGTTTCTACAGCCTAATGTATGTGTCCCTCAAAGCATTAAGTGACTCATTCTCCAATTATGGAGACCTTTCTCAAATTTGCCAACAGCTGATTTCTGTCAGCTGTACAGAACAAGAACAATAACATGCCATAACACACTGCAATGACTATAGCGACCCAAGTTGGTCATAGAGGTTACAGCACTTGGTTCAACTTAAACAGGGCTTCTGTGATTAATATACTTGTCCTGTTACAGAGCCTAACATCAAACTGTGTTTTGAATATCACTGGCTGTCTGCTGAACCCATTCCAAAAATCTGTGATGAAAAAGTAGACATTTTTTCATAAATATTAAAAAAAATTGAATATTTTTAGAATATTTATTCTAAAATAGTTTTAAATCAGCTTCAGACAGTTTGGGTCAGATCAACAGGGGGTCTCTGTTACCCCTCAAAACATGCCTTGTTTGAGGGAGGAAGTAGTGAAAAATAAAAACATTTTTGACAGAAGAGATGTGAGGTTATCTGAAGATGAACCAAAGATACTTTTTAATATACTAGTTAACTACTGCTAAGCAATATTTCTCTCTAAGGAATATTTTTGCACCAATCGATGAGAAAAAATCTATGCAGAGAAAGAATCATAACTGTATACAGTGTAGACATATGACTGTATGATGCATATACAAGGCATGTTTTTTGAAATGATATGCTCCTTGTATTGTTTTCCCACAATACCTCATTTTGAATGTAGATTTATGAGCAAACAGAAGGTTAGAGGTGGCTTTCTGAAATGGCCACTGAAAATTTATTTGATTCCAGACCAATCAAATTGTAGTTTTAAACCATGCTTGAACACAGCTCACACAAAAATACTGTACATATTTAAAATCATTTTCACAAATGAAAGCTTTTATGCAAAATACTATGTAAAATGTAATGTAATCTTTACAGTATATATATATATATATATATATATGTATACACACACACACACACACATAATGAAAATGACTCTGCCAATCTCTGCACAAACAAGCTGAAAAACACCAGAGCTCTGGTTTGAAAATTTGGTGCCATTTCTTCTACTCTAGACACCATCTGTCTGAGCACCGCTGACTGAGTCCAATTGAACAAGCGAACCACGGGATATGGCGGCTGCACCGTCCTCGGGCCAATGGGGGGTTGTGGGATTGTCGCCCCCAGACCGACACCCACCCTGAAAAGCAATCACTCCCGGATTATCTGTGTGTGGGGACTACAGTCGCCCCTAACAGTGCTGATGGGGGATAATCAGCCAGAGGAGTGCTGATAACTGAGGACGTGGCGGGGGGCTCAACAGGCACAAACCTGGAGAAAAGAGCTTTTACATACTACACACACGCTGGCAAGGACAATACCAGGAGAACATGATTTCATTGATAATTTCATTGAATAACACTCAAAAACAATATCTTTAATAAAAAAGAATATTATATGTATATACTGAAAAATGGGTTGATTCATTCTTTCTCAGGATGATTCTACTGCAAATGCAAAGCTTACAAATGGCAAGGTTTTTACATTTAACAATAACAGAACTCCCTCCAGAAAACTGTGCCAAAAGCCAGTAGAGATCTGTCTTTAACAGAAGGAAAGTGGTTATCCAGTTCTGCAGTGGCTTAATATTTCACCGGCAAAACAACAGCTTCAGCTCAAAAGCCCTCTTTAGAGTAGGCTGCATATTCTGAATTCTAGCAGTGGTCTGAGACAAAGCCCATCCAGACCACGGCAAGATATCGCTCGGCAATCTGGGCACGAGCCCACATCTTCTGTTGTGCTTAATTGCATCTCATTCTGCTGAACCAGAGTATTGATAAGACAAGTGTGGTTTTTGTTATGCTAATCACGAGACATATCAGTTTAATGCACATCAACTCCCACTTGAAATCATGAAAACAACAAAATTAAAATTGTAAAATGCATCTTGTAGAATTCTTTTTGGAGCATTGCTAATTAAATGTATTACGTACAAAGAAAGCAGTAAATTTAAACGGAGGTAGCTAAACGGTGGGATTTTAGTAAAAGCATCAGGTGTCTCCTTTCCTTAGACAAATAAGGTAATTAAAAGACATGTCGATAATCAAATGCATTCTTATGTGTATACTCCATCAAAATCAATTCACCGTACAGCATAGGACGGTGTGTGTGTGTGTGTGTTTATATAACTACACAGCTGTGTGCTTTTTCAAAAGACTACCATCTTTTGTCTTTAAACCTAGATTTTACAGAGGAATCAAGACAAACGTGAATTGGCTCTTTGGGCTTAGGCCCAGGAGATCCCTTTGACAGTCATTTTTAGTCAGATGCCTGTTTCAACTGCTTGAAGAGTGAAAGACAAGCACATTAAACTACAGATAGTGAGAGACACTTTACACTTCATGTTTGCAGCCTTGTTCTTCAGCTCTCTTTTTTCAAAACAAAGAGCCTTTTTGTAGTGTTTTTGTTAGATTGTGCATAGATACAGCACATAAAATTCTCAAAGGGCTTTACGACAAAATGTTTCTATTGGGCAAGAAAGAATGAAGGATAAGTGAAGAAATATTTCATCTTAAAATGTGGGGTATATAATTATTCCAAACTGATTCCATAATTTCAACAAGAAAGAATACCCTTTGAGTAACTCAACATACCCAAGGTGTTTGTGAAATCATGTGGCACATATGAATTAAAAAGTTTTACCACATAAAGTCTTTTCCAGAAAAATTTCAAGCAGTGAGGCTCAAGAGAGATCAGCATTCAGTTTTTTGCCTCTAAAAACATTATGATTATATCTGAAAACAAACAAGTATTTGTCACATAAGGAAGCATGATGACAAATATCTAGAACATATATCGTAAGAATTTGAGCAAAAAAAAAGAAAATGCAGTTATACAACCTCAGCCCAGGAGGATAGAGCTTTCAGTTAAACATCCTGCATTGTTTTGACCAAGATGCTTGCAAATGTATCCAAATGACTGCACAACACTTCAGTATTTATTTAGCATTTATTTAGCACTTTGGCATTATTTGACAAAAGAAGATGAGTGGCATTCCAAAAAAATTAAGGAAACTACACTTCAGGCTGCACTCTGCAAGTGTTCAGATCACTGCTCAAATCAGCTTATGCTATCGTACTATTTAGGGTGACTCGGTAAATAACAGTAACAATTAAAACAAATAACAATGACATTCTTTGCCTTTCATTGTCATTGAAGTTATTTCACCATATAAAAAACAAATGTAACACTTGAAAACATTGAACCATAGCAACCAAAGTTACTTCCGTCTAATACAATTGACATTTCAGAGAAAATATTCACAACTGAACTATCCAATTAACCAAAGTGTATTGGATATTTTTCATGTCTCCTGCTGCCAAAAGAAAACTAAAACTGATCTGTAGTTTTCATTTTGTGGTATTTAGCTAGTTAATGCCCACAGCTTGATAACCATCTGCCATTTGTAATTCTACAGTACATTATGCTGTGTATAAACTCCTTTCTATGAAAGACCATCAGGAAGACGGAACACTTGCAGTTTGCTAGGAAAAGTGGAGAGAAACTGACATCACCAGGGCTGCCTGTCTCATTGAAACAGAAGTGTCACCCACTGATTCTGGATTAAGGGCTGGCATCTCATGCTTGCTCTTGTAATCACAATTTCCGTAGACTCAAACACACAGAGTGTGCATACTTAACATTAGCAAACTGTTTAAGCATTATTACACCCTTGTCATTCCTTGTATGACTAGGATGCAGGTCTGAGGTTTTATTAATTACAGAATTTTTCTATTTTGGCAGCTGTTGAAGTTTCTACTTCTTTTTGACAGCAAGAATTTTTGGTTGCTCATAAGAATTATTATACCCTTGTCATTCATTATGAGGCTAGGATACAGGCCTAACAATGTGTATGATGTATATATGCAGTGTGTTTCAGCATCACTCATGCGGTAGGTAATGATGCTAAGTAAATCAGCGATGATAGCCTGGCGACAAGGATCCGATTACCCATGCTCCCCCTGTCTTGAGTCCTGTTGCCAGGCGGAACGAGGTTGTGTAACGCTGCTCAGAGCAGGTGCCTCTCATGCGGGGTTTAAAAACGAGTGGGCCGAATCTCATCTCACCCACCTGGGGATCTTTCCCCCGGACCTCCGGCGATGACAGTGACGGGGGGGGGATGCGTCCTGCTCCTCGATTTGGCACGCAGGCACCAACCCCCATCACGGGGCGACAGCGAGAGTAAGGAGAGGGGACCGGCGTGACATCTGCCACACGCTGGCTGACAGATCGCATCAGGATCGGGTCCTCTGCCTGCGTCGCTGTGACAGCAGTCATCAGTGTCACTGGCTTCCGCAGCCCCCCCCCACCATCCCAACTGTCGTCATACGAAGGCCCTCAGGTCTTGAGTGTATTAAAACCCCCAGCCCCTTCCGTAACAAGGTGCACAAGCTTACTGATCCTTGTTCAGTCCTTCTACTGCCACACACTGCCATGCACAAAAATTCATACTTCCCTTATAGCATTTCTGATGAAAAGATGAGACGAGCCATAAAAATGAAAGCCAAACAATGCGTAAGAACCACTCTGTGAGCCTTTGATTCCTTCCCACCGACATATGCATTTCGAACAGCAATCCGTGCCTTATTAACAATATGAAAAGCTTTGCACCCACGCAGATAATAAACCCACAACCCGTGGGGCTGATCTGACTCACGGTTTGTAAACAGGACAGCTTCCGCCGAATCTGTTCGGCGAAAACCCAGGGAGAGGTTTACTGGGTATGACACGGCATACACATAGCATCGATGAACTCTCTTAAAAATTCATATCTTGCCTCCCGGCGTGTCTTGCTCAGCGCTACACTTGTCTCTTCCTGGCTCCGGGCGAAACGCACCGTCCACTTCTAGAATAGTAATTTGTTTCCATCTTTGCTTTTTTTTCCCCCTCGCAATTAATTCTGCCTAATAGACTTCACTGTCAATGGGCACTTAAACATACTGAATTCTTTTAGCTCCTGATCAGCGGCGATCCCTCCAGTACATGTTTATGAGAGGGGAGAGGGGGAAGGGGAGGACACCACTTTAGAAGGAAGCTCAGAAACCCTGCTCCATTTGGCTCAGGTACCATAAACAGACAATTAATTTAACTTCAGAACTAATTGAAAAAATAATGAGCAAAAGCTAAATGTAATGACCCTGTGCTTCAATTACAGTAAGAGCAGAATTCCTCCTACTTTGTGGTTTGCACTTACCCTTCAGTGTTTTTTTTTTTTAACCTACCCAACATATCTGTTATTAACTAAATGAAATCAAAATGTCAGGGACGTAATGAAACTGAAAACATTTGTTATTCAAAACGCCAAGGGGAAAGATTGAATCCCAGCCTGACGGACACGCGTGTTGGGACAGTTTCTCTGTTTCTAAGTCGCGGGCACTGGAGCCCATCATCTCCAGCTTCTCCCTCTTCCAAGAAAACCGTCTTTAAGCATTTCCTTTTACTCTGTCAGCAGCCCAGAGAGCTCTCCAAAGTGTTTCTTTACTGAACGAGAACACAGGCTCGCCCTGGCGAGGGAGGAGAGAGGGGAAAACGTCTGCAATCGTCTGCTGAATACTGATGCGCAGCATCAGGGAGGAAGCTCTGATAAGACCTCACACAACCCACCGGGGCCAGGAAGGTAGGCGCTGTAGGGGTGATCACTGGCAGGTGCGATGTAGCTTGAAAGACAGGTACATTCAGGCTAATGTCACTTCTGACGTCTGTGTGAAGTGCATCCTTTAGAGATGCTCAAAGCTTTGATAGCATGGTTTCACTTTAAGCATTACAGCAGTAAACAATGTTCATATATCCATACTCTGTTCATGCAGAAATGTTTGGACCTTCAAATGGCAAATTGTATGATATTCAAACGACAAACTTAATACTTAATACTGTTCCTACACAAATTGGATACCAGTTAAGCCTGTGGTCTTTTGAGGCAGAAACTGGCAGCAAGTTATTAGATGGTCAGGATGGTTTACTGACTG
The DNA here is from genome assembly GCF_013368585.1 of Megalops cyprinoides. Lineage (NCBI taxonomy): Eukaryota > Metazoa > Chordata > Actinopteri > Elopiformes > Megalopidae > Megalops > Megalops cyprinoides. Next base: position 26,619,783 of record NC_050596.1, read on the forward strand.
AATCCGCCAGGGAATCCTTTAAAACTTTTCCTTTTTCAAGTCTTCAAAGACAGAAAACTCTTCCCTGAGTTTGGCTTTGTGCGGAAGGGGGTGTTTGATGGTTGAATGTTGTACTCCGAAGAGGATTTGGGTCCACACAGTCGGGGTCACGACAGCAGGACACAGCGTGCGATAAAACTGCAATGAGAACGGATCTGCCACCCGGTACCCCCACCCTCATCCCCCCACGGTAAATTATGTCCCTGCTTTTAAACTTTCCATCCCAATCAGGGTAACAGGCCTCACTTGAGATGAAGGTAAGATTGCAAAATCTCTTTTGCCCTTGTTAAACTGAGGTCATTTTAGGTCATTTCATGTTATTTTTAAGTCCTTGTACTTTTGTATCTCCCCTTTATTCAGTATATGCTACATTCTGGACATTAGAAATAATTTTGACATATGAACTGTAAACTAACAGTGACATAACTCTGCCTACCTGTTCTTTTCATTCAGATTACATAAGGCTATGTCTCTCACAGGACCATTACCTGATGGCTGTGGGTTCAAATCCCCCCATCAAGAGTGATGTGGTTCAAAAGCAGGTAACACAATATAATGACATAGTGCTCTACACACTACAAACCTACCAGAAATTTGTAATTTGTAGTGCTTAGAGTGGATAAGTGAGTCTGCCAACGTAGCCCCTCATCCATTTCCCAGGTCTTGAATAGAAAATAAATAAATAAACACAAGGTGGGTCTGGATCAGGAGATGGGGTTAGGGGAGGGGCTATGGCAGTGGGGAAAAAGTCTTGTCATGTAGTGAGTGTCCCAGGGGACTGTCACTGTAAATATGCCATTTACAGCCATGGAAATGAAACCCACAGACAGATGACAGCTACCAGGAGCCCATCACTAATGGCTTTAAAAATGCATTTGCAGTATTTATGATGATTCAGTTTACAACAACAAACAGCTTAACAAAGTGGTCGATGACAAGAAAGTGGTTCCTCTGTATAGTCTGGTTTTGCGGTGCAGTCTGTATCTCCAGTGTGCTCTCCTGGTATCTAGAACCCTCGTGATTTCCTGTTTCCTAACAACACAATGGTTTCCGAAGTGATCCTTGAATAACAGCAGTGTGTGAAATAGGGACGCCTACATCAGGAAAGACAGAACTGCCACTTGCATTAATCAGGCAGTAGTGTTCACTCCTGGTCCTGGAGGTCTACAGTCTTGAGTGTTTTACGATGTTGTCTCAAGTAGCAGCTGATTGACGAACAAAGAACAAAAGACTCAAGATCCCTTCAAATCAATGGCTCCAATTATGTTATTAAGAAATGAGAGAGAGGCTCAACCTTTTACTTTTTGCTAGCATTCCCAGGATAATTCCAATTAAAAACGGACTATAATTATTCTTTTTCTCTTAGTGTCAATTGGCCAGATGTTCCATCACAGATTGTCCAGTTTGTTGATGCCATCACATCAGGGTTTTTTGTAACATTTTGTGTCAACAGTTATTCCTACTGAGATGCAGTGCTTCACATACTTTCAGCATCAGACAGCAAAAGGCCCGTCTAATGATATATTTATAATCTGATAAACAGCTTCAGTAAACAGCTACAAAACACATGAAAGGGTAAAGGAAAGTTCTAAATTCTCAGTGGAGCCAGACAACTCCTCCTCCCCTGGACAACTAAGGCCGTGTGAATTCGGTCAGGCTCTTGGCAGCAGAGTAATGTAGGCACATTTCTGACTATTAGCATAAAGCTCATGTCATGTGTCAGAAACCGAAGCTGAGAAGCTTTGGCAGGGGGAGAGAGGGTGTGATGGAAAATAGGAAAGTTCAAAATGTGTATGCCTAATAGCAGATGAGCTTCTACCAGTTTGGGGGATTTGAAATGGTATAAATCGTATGTTAGCAAAGGACGCACAGGCATCAGTATCTGCATATTCAAAGTTCCAATGATTGAATTTGCTGGATACTTGAAAATGAATATATATTTTTTATTCAAGGTCTGTTTTCAAAATATGCCATCATGAGTAACAACGGCAATACTTTTTCATAATTTTTTGCACTTTCACCCAAAAACAATACAGTTGTTGCAGAATTCTTTTTAGAAACATGATTCTAGTACATTTCCACAAAGATTTTAAAGGTGATATCATATTTACATTTTTATAAGCAGTTCTGACTCTGTGAACTTAAAAATTAATAATGGTTATTGACTTCGATGTACTGTTACATAGCTTTTTCCACGTACATGCTAGAAGCATTCCAAACACCCTTTGCAGGGATGCAGGGGTCTACATGAAGTTATATCAGTCTTCCAGTGATGTTGTAGTCTCTACAGAGTGAATTGAGGCTTTTTGGGGTATCTGTGCTGTTTTTTTGCACTATGAGCACAAGATGAAAAAAGGGTGCATTTTAGACATTACTCCATGCCTGATTGGCTCCTAATAGGATATTGCTAACATGTCATCTTAGCATACAATTGTACTCAGACTGCAAAAAAAAGACTCAACCTCATTTCAGTACCCAGGATGGAGTGGTGGTGTTCTTCTCTCTGTCAACTTGTGGCTGATTCTATGACTAGTTAGGAGTCCTGATAACATACACTTGCATCAGCTCTGTGAGCTTGCAGCTATAAAAGCATTTATGGGCATGAATGAATTAGCTTTCATGATTTGGGGACTGCATGTTCTAGGAGACGTTTATACTCACCATTTTTCAATACAGAAAGGACCATTAAATTTTGAAGATCCACATGAGAAAGAGAACTCAGTTTGCTGAGTACATGACGTCGGACATTTTCCCTATATTGGAAGCCTACTCTACAGTACATCATATTTTTAACCACAGGTTAGGCTGATTTGCTGAATTAATCAGTCAAACTTAACTTTCTCTTTTGCACCAATATAATTTTGATTAAAAATGTTATATCATATTCTGTCTTTTATTACTGAGTTCATATGCTGTTGATCATATGCTAAGGTGTGCTTGTAATGCACTGCCAACTGGCCACAGTAGTGTACAATTGAAGCTACAGTATATACTTTTGATCATATACTAAATATTATTCACAAGTGCTATACTGTTGAAGCTAGAGTAGTTATTTCTGATTATATACTAAATATCATTCTATATGGTCAAACCTAGACTCTGCACAATGATATAGTGAGTCTACCATACTATGAGATAAAATGCAATGAAGCGCATACAGTTCTCTCTGTGTTGCTCTGAACCCAGAAAGTACAATCAATGCAACACTGCAGGAATGCTGTGGGAATGTTATACTTGGGTCACCCTGAGGCGTGTCTCACTGTATTCATTAAGAAGCATTACGGTACATTTTACTATCATCATCTCACTGATACAGCTGTGAGAGGGAGACAACTTACTGCAGCACACAGTTGTAGGCGACAACGGGTTCACAGGTCACCGATGATGTGGCTGACGATTTTTCCTGTTAAGCGTCGACAGGATTCCCGTCCCAAGTATCCAGAAGGCTTATCCATTCCAGAACCAAGTGGCCCATGGGTAGCGTAGTTGGTCTTTTCTCTGTAGGTGAAATTGGTTGCTGAATTGATTTCCTTAACGATTTCCCATTCAGACCTTTTCCCGTGGAGAAACCCTGTTTCTACCCTGTTTGGAAGAATCAATTGTGCGGCAAACATAGATTCCACTGGTTCCTCGTTTCATTCACTATTTTCTGCTACGCTGCTTGTTGTGCAGTTAATCAGCTAATGTTTCAGTGTGTTGCTTGTAATAAAGTGGGCTAATATGACAGTAAATGCAGGTCTTTACTGCATGATGTAAAAAAAATGAACCCAGGCTCCAGTAAAAATTAATCATCTGATATTGTTATCAATGAGGTTTTTGAACCGCAATCAGGTCACAGTGCCACTCTCTGTGCTGAAGTGATTCTATGTCTAAAGTGATTCACATACACGGGCTTCAAACAAAGGCAACTGGCTCCTCTAAAAATCAAAGGTTAGTTTGTGTGTGTGTGTGTGTGTGTGTGTGTGTTGCCTGCTCTGGTCTTAGACATTACAAGCAGCTTGAATGATGAGACAACGATGTTGTTCATGACAGACATATGTAAACGCATCTGCAGAGACATCTGCCAGTTGACCGCAGAAAACGGCAACAGTGCCAACATACCTGTGCCAGGCGCTCCGGTACGTGCCTTCTCCAAAGTGTTAGTATATTCAGAGGGGCAGAGTGTATGGCTGGCACAGAGAGGAGATTTCCGAATGGTCTGTGTCGAGATCCCACACTAACACCATGTAGCAAACAGCACGAACAAAACAAATGGCCTCACCTGTAAGTTCTACTACAACGACATTAAGGATAGTAAACCGAAGGTGTCTAAAAGCACTACTCCAGCAAAAGACGTATCTCTGTGTGTAAAACATTGCCAACCTCAAAACGTGGGTGAAAATTCATGCTAAGTGTGAAAGAAAATGTTTTCATATTCGTTAGAGTCTGACAAACTGAAAAACTCAACAATGATTTTATTGAAGCTAGCTGGAAAACATGTTCATCCAGAGTAAAATGTCCCAGATTTCTGTTGAAATGGCTTTGAAAAGACCAAGGCAGTGCTGCACAGCTGTAGTGAACATACTGAGGTTCATATCATATGAAGTGCTCCTTTCATAAGATTCTCATTGTACATGTTGCATGCAGTCTTTACAACCCTTCCTGCATACATGAAAACAGCCTACTACTACTATCTCTAGGTGAAAGCCTGAGATCTTAATGTGTTCTTGGTGCTCAGATATTCTATTATCCATTGACACATTGACACAACTGTGCATTTAGTGACACAAATGAGCTATACAATCATAAAAAAACCATTCTTCAGGATACAACACTAGTGTTAAGCCTGTGATTCAAACTCAGTACCCTTTGGGTCAATTCCTGTTAATTAGCATTTAGGTTTTTTTCCCCATTTACATATATTCATTTGGCAGATGCTCTCATTCAGAGTGACATGATGCAATGGGTTTTTTTTCAGCCATGAATCCCCATGCTTGTTACAGTGGATAAAGGTAATCTGGGTGCAGCACCTTTTCTGTGACATTGGTGAGGGTCAAGTCCCATCTGGCTGGCAAATGGAGCCATCTGTCCAATGGTGTCATTCATTATACCAGAGAGTGCTTGCCATGATGCCCACACACTGAAGAGTCGTGATTCAGACCAGTGACCTTGGGGGGGGGGGGGGGGGGGACCAATCTGAACCAGCATTCCACAACTGATGATGTCAAAACAGTGTTCATCAAACAACAATGCCATGATGATGTCATAACAATATCACAGCAAATCCTTCATGATGTCACAACAATATGACAGATGGACGTGGTTCAAATGCTTCTGTGCATCACAGGACTGCATCCACAGGTGCCAGATGGGCAATGTTTGCGTTAAATATGGCAAAAATGCTCTCATCCTTTGCGTACATACTTTCATATATCGATAGATTTTATCTGTTAGTCAAGTGAAAGACAAAAGCTCTGGGATCCTGAAGAGATCGATCCTTCCCTCATTCCTGTTGACACACAGCGGTAGCAGTGACGCCTGATTTAAACCTAAATTCATTAGCTGTTAACGGAGAGAGCGCTCACCCGGCAAAATTCATTAATCCAGGGGATTTTACTGCCTACTCAATATCCCTTTATTTCCTCCACATGCTCCCAGGCTATCATTCTCGCTTCTGCTGTCTGAGTTTTTACAGAAAATTACTCCCCAGAAAAAAAGCGCAAAGCTTTGATTTTTTTTTCTTTTTTTGTCCAAGGAACAAGACAAATCTAAGAGTAAGAGGATGGCACTTTCCCACCAAGACATATCATTCTGTTTAGACGGTGTTACCATAAAAGACAATGATGCTGATGATGCTGCAAAAATACTGTTAGCCAGGTCTATGGAATATCACAAAGCACAAAGGCTTGTGGGTAAGGATAAACACTCAAGCACCATGTGTGTGACAGATGTTCCTGCACAGGAGTGGCAGCTGCCTCAATGATGAGGACAACCATGCACTGATGACAATTTCACAGTCTGATAGCAAACGTGCAACCTGGTCAGCCCTGATGGAGAATAATGTGGTTTAACTGAACCCGCCATCCCAAACTTCAAAACAACCACACAATGTCACTCCCCACCAAAAAAAAAAATCAACATATCCAAATTACCCACTCATTACCTGCCCCCCAGCCCTCAAAACAGGGCAGCCTGCTCATGCTTTATTGGCTCATTAAAGTGGTCGTGACATTCCCTCCTCATCACAGTCATTAAAAAGGGGCTATTTCTGTTCTCGGATGGAAAATGAGCTTTCCACAATATCAAGTGGCTAAATAAATATCTGCTGTTAAACATTAGTGAGCTGTAAGCAGAGTGAGTGAGCAACGGTGGGGGATGATACGCCAGTTTCTGATCCCGTGCCAGAATCAGAGGAGAATTCATAAAAACAGGTTAGTGGACCAGTATCAGCTGCTCAGAGGAGGAAAAGAAATCCAAGCCTCCTCTAAAAATTAATCAATGGTATCATATATGGTGCTATGCTGAACAAAATTATTGCAGCATTACTTTTTGAAAGCCAGATAGGTGAAACTACTGCTTTTGACCATGTCCAGCTCTCCATTATCGTAGTTTATGTGTGACAGCAATTATTCAAGAATGTTTCTCTTTATTTGATGTTTCAGATAGTTTTGTGTTCCTGTCCTCCTTTGTTCTTGGTGGAAGGGTATTTTTTTCTTGAGCATTAGTTAACATCAGTGAACTGCTATCATATTGCATTTGTTACCTAACTGATAGTACAATTAAGTAATGTCACCTTCCCAGAGGTCACAAGGACTAACCCTGGTAGAATGATCTGGACCTAAGTATACCTCTATGTGCCTCCCCCCCACCACCACTACCTCCACCTCCACAGGTTTATAGCCCACAAGTCAGCACTGAAAAGGACAGAGGCAGAAGAGACATGAGCTGGAGCAGCAGCATGGATTTATACTGGAGCAGGGTTTATTTTAACCACAGTGAAACTTGAGCCAGACTGGAGCTGAGGATCCAAAAAGTAGCTGAAGCTAAGGAGTCATTGCTGAGCTCTGGAGCAAAAATGGAGCTGTCCACAGACTGAAAATCAACCTGATCCCCTTTCCAACTCCACAAGTGTCACTGCTCATGTCGCTAGCATTGCAATAGCTATATATGCTGTATACACACACACACATACACATACACACACACACACACACACACACACACACACACACACACACACACACACACACACATTTAAGTCATTCAGAACAAATGTGATTTATAACAAAGCTACAGCATTTAAAAATATATCTTGATAATGAAATTTCTGATAATGAAATGACCTTCTGGTCCATACATGTACGTCACAGTTAGTTTATGTTCAGTAATATCTGAAATATTTTTAAAATAGCTACAGGGACAATACAATACAACCCCGTAGGTCTGCTTAATCACTCCAAAAAATTACAAATTGTTGACATGATTTTTCACACCTTTTGCACTTGAGGCATTTTATGCCAGCAGAAAGCTGAGTCAGATCTGAAGGAAGGCGACATTAGAGCAGATGTTAACCAATGCTCAAGATAGGGCTGCACTGTAGTGGCTACCACACTACATTAAGAATTTGTTTAACAGACCTTTATCTGAGATGACTGTCAGTGCCTACATTTGACATCTTAATTGCGTTGTGTAACCTATATTGAACTGGCTGTTTGGTGGAGCAGTATAACAGCAGTGTTGAACCCAGGACCGGAACTCACTCTCTATTGGTGGTGAACCTGGAGCCCTATTACCCCACACACCTGTTGACTTACACCCGTGATTCAGATGGAGATTTTAAATTACCTTGACATTAGAGGCAAAAACCCCCTACTACACCAAAGGATGTTGCACAGGCAGACTGGCCAGGTTATACTTTCTGTACTCATCAGTGTCACCTAGTTCACAGCCAACTGCTCTAGTGCCGCATTATAGGGATAATACCTACTCTGCACTCAATTAACAGGGAAATGGCGAACGGAAAGTTCAGTTTGTACTGCTTTACATTAACATTCACTCTGAGAGCATGAGGACCCTTACCAGTTGATACTATGACAAAACGCTGAGAGTGTCATCTGCATGTGTGACAGAAACAGCACTATGCATTAATAATAAGTGTCAGAAGAGTAATAGGGGACAAGTATTGAGCCATCACTGGCTGCCTGGCTCTGTAAGTGGGGTAATGTGTTGGAGAGTCTCAGGGACAGAGTGAGAGATAGATTTCTTCTAATGGCATGTCAGTGGTTATTGGCCATGTTAGCTCTGCAGGTGAGGAAGATACCAGATACTACTGGCAATACTACTAGAAAATTATATAATGAGACAGCAGCAGGCTGGTGATATATTTCCCCATGACCAGGGTGCTATGCACAGGTCTACATATATAACTATAATGGATAGAAGGGTAAATTTTGCTCAGAAGCAGCATGCAGTCACTATGAGACTTGCTGCATATGCACATTATAGCTGGTTGGTAATGATTTGTTATTGTGCTTTAGGATTAGTTTGGAAAGCTTTATTATATTCTAGTTGTGATGACATGTTACTTTCCTGCAGGCTTTTATTTAATTGAAGCCTACTCAACCAGAGACTTCACAAGGCTCCCTGGAAGCTTCACAAAGTACACGCGCAAGTTGAGTCAAAGTGCAGGAAAACAGCCTTATTCCAACCCAGAGCAGAAGTGCCTTAAAAAAAAAAAACAATGGAAGTCTCAAATAATAATAGGATCTGTAAGGTGGGGTTCAAATGACAGGTTACAATTGTCTAAATTACTTTTCTAAAGACTTCTGATGCAAGCTTGTCAATGATGTGACTGAGGGAAAGGGTATCCTGAATACTTCTGTGGTTGGAGACATCAATCTGGTTATCTACTGTAATGAAGAATTCACTCTGACACTGCAGAGAGGCATTAAAGATTCAACAAGTCCTCTTCCACAGGAATAATGAAATAATATATGGAATACAGAAAGCTTCTTAACTGCATAGTGAATAATGACTCACACAACTCCAATAATATTTCATGAAACAAAGATTCAAAACTAAACGCAAATGTACACATAAATCAGGTCAGTGATACATCTGAAATATAAAAATGGAAGACGTGCAGGTATCTTGACGTTTATACTTGATTTCAAACACAACCAATATACATCTATTTCTCATGCCATAACCATTACCAAGCAGAGAATTGCAGGGCTCCATCCTACCTCTGTAAAAGACATGTGCTCTGTAAACCCTCTTCACTTGTCTGATCCTCCCATCAGTGACAGCACATGCCAAGCTTGCTATTTCTCCTCATAGGCTACTTAGTGATGGAATGGACTGCCTTCGCCATCACAACTTCAGAATCGTTCAGCATCTTCCCTACCGACTGAAAACAGACCTGTTCAGACACAGCTAGGCTCCTTCACCCACTACCCAATACTGTATCAATCAAATCCCTGAGGGACCTCCGATTACATATTGGGGGTAATCACTATAAATGTGTAAGCATGACATAAGTTGCTGTTTCTCTTATACACTCACATAAAAACAAAACCTAAATGACATACTACGGACATGAACCATGACTACTGGTCTACTTGTCACCTTATTTCCAGATGTTGTTTACTTTGATATATCACACCTTTGAAAAAGCCCAAGCTCTGTGTCTAGATCTTTCTAGAAAAAATCTTATATTAAATATAAAGGTTTTTCTTTGGTGAAAAAATGATACGTTTGCTTTACTGTGCAGTAAGTTCCTGCGCAGTTTTAAGAAAACACATAAAATCCTATAGAATGCAGTTTCTTGCCTGCCAAAAGCTTGTACAAAGTAACACAAGAGATAACTGCACTAAAAGCTCATGTTTCCATCTCTAAAGAACAGGTACAAAAGAAGACCTTCAAAGGAGATCCAGGGGAAGAGGTGTTATCAGCGGTAAACTTAAACTCACCCCTCCCCTCCACACACCCCACTTGTGCTCCCTGCTCCAACCTCCCCTCTTCAGCACACAAATTTCTGCCTCACCACCTGAGGCCAGATAACATTAAACTAATAATAAGAGATGGGGACAAAAAAGCGAATGTGAGAGCCCAAAATAATTTGGGCTAATCATTCATTTGGAGCACTCCTGTCTGATTGGAGAGGGGCCTGGGGCGTCCCGCGGAGAGCCGCTTTTGTTCTCCCGGCTTCACCCCGCTCCCCTCTCTTCCCTGGGATTGCTCATCATCAGCGGTTCTGCTCGCGGAGCACGGATCGCAGGAACAGCCGCAGGTAGAGGCCACCTGGTGCCCCCCAGATTCGGCCGCGCAAACCTCAGAGCTCAACCAGCAGAAACGAGGACCCGCTGGCTGGAAAAAAATGACAAAAAGGCAACACGGGGGCGGAAGAAAAACAAGTCTGAGAAGAAAGAATAAGGGGGAAAAAATAGGAAATAAGGAGGATGTGAGAAGTGTGCCTAATGAAGAAAAGTGGTTAACTGTAAAATTTAGGATAGATACATCCAGATAAATGTGAGGGACAGATGTGGAAAGAGAAAAGAGACAAAAAAGGAACAAGAGAGATATTCAGCTCGTCTTAATTACCATCCTTTCAAGGACTTGCCTTTGAATGAGCTTTTATGAGAAATCTAGCCTTTGTCTGAACTCTTCTTGTCTCCTTTTCTGCTGGCTTCTGGAAAAACGGGCTAACTGTAACTTGCTGTTCATACATTTTCACTCGAGCAAGCCCAAACGCAGTCTACAAACACGAGATTTGGCAGGACAGGTGTTGCATGCTTAGAAAGAGCTTTTTGCTTTCGCTCTCCTTACATTGTAGTGGACTCACTCACTTAAAACGCCTACAGTGCACTACCATTTCCCTCTGCTGTATGTACACAGTATAAATGTACACATGTACTCATGAAAAATTGATGCATTCAACAATACCAAAGATAAGCAAGAATACAATGAACCAAGTCTGTAGTCTTCATATCCCTGCTGGTCAAAAGTACAGTCAAAATTATAACATGCACAATGCCTTGAACATACAGTCAAGCTAACCCATTGGACGGAAGTTCCAAGTCAATTTCTCAGTAGCCCACTTCTGTGGATATTTACCTGGTGTGCATCTCAGCTCTTCATCTCTCTTCAGGTGTTCAGGTGAAGCAAGACATCAGTGTTCTCTCAACCGTGATGCGGATTATTTTTTACTGGGGACTTTGAACGTAGCAGAGTGCTGTACTGATCGGGAAAAGGTGGGGGCGGCAGTGTAGCATAGTGGTTAAGGAGCAGGACTCGTAACCGAAAGGTTGCCGGTTCGATCCCCGCTGGGACACTGCTGCTGTACCCTTGGGCAAGGTACTTAACCCACAATTGCCTCAGTAAATATCCAGCTGTATAAATGGATAACATTGTAAAGAACTGTAACCTATGTAAGTCGCTTTGGATAAAAGCATCCGCTAAATGAATAAATGTAAATGTGAAAGCAATGTACTGGATGAGGGATCAGAGACAGTGCTAAACACTGAAAGTGGCATGGATGTTTTTTGCAAAAACAAGTGTATTTAAGAGTCTGTGCTAAGGAGCAGGCCCACGCCTGTAAGCACACATGCATGTGAGAAGAGAAGCAGTAGTGTGGCATAGTTGTAAGGTGCAGGTTGCACGCTTGAATACACGGGCGGGAACTGCCGTTGTTCTCTTGGACAACACACTTAATCCTATTTGACTGAGTAAATATCCCGCTGTATAACTTAAAATAACATGAAAAATGAAACCTGTGAAAGCTTCTGCGGATAAGAGCGTTTGCTAAGATAAATTTAGTGTGTGTGTGTGCGTGTGTGTGTACTGAGTGATTGTGTATGGAGTATGCATTTAGAGCAAGGCTTTAAGTGTTTAGAAAATGTAAAGTCTGCCCAAGGAGGACTGTTGCCATAATGTTTGCTAAAGTCATGGAAGGAGACCCATGCTAAAGCATCTAATTTGATAGAAATGTCATTTATGTAATGCAATTTGCATGTACCTGGGGTTGGTGGGTGGGCTGGGAGGACTGGTTGCTCATCTGGGATTTATTTTTTGCATATCTTAACTGAATCATCTTTTGCAAACAGAATAAAAACGCCAATTTCAAAAACGTAGTTATGGGCCTGTAATCAAAAGTTTGGGGCCTATGAGTAGGCCATATGGGTTAGTGACCCCACTTTCTTCTGCGTGACTGGTAGTTTCAAATGAAAGTCTACAAACTCCAAATCAAAGGTCAGTATATGTCCCGTGTAACACAGTATATGTCCCGTGTAACACAATGCGCTTGTGACATTTCTCCACCTTTCATTTAGCCTGGGACTTCTGAAGAGGAACATTTCTGATACGCACTGACTGGTTTGAGAAGACACTGCACTTTTACTCTGCAAGTCCTCTAGAGCTCATGTGCAGACAGACAGAAAAATACACACACGCTCGCACACAGATGAACAAATGCATGATCATAGCCTCCATCAAAAAAAAAAAAGTACTGGGGACACACAAAAAGCACAGGCTGAAAAGGCTTGTATTAATATACCTCTTTTGCCCTGGAATGAATTCAATTAGAACAGTAGTGACAAAATAGAAACCTCTTGCCCACACATAGCAGCCACCATTTTGTATCTCTAAAACGTAAACAAGGGAGAGCCTGGGCCTTCAGGAAGGTAAAATACAGTCAGCAAAGAAGGATGTGGTATTCAGAGCTCCTCATAAAAGAGCCCAGCAGTTATTGGCCTCAGTGGCTCCTGGCATTAACTGCACAGTGTCACGACAAAGGTGTTTGTCAACTACAAAAAAAACAATGTAAAATATACACATTTAAAAATTGGTTGAGTGTAAACCAGAGCACATTCCCTCTCACACTGACTTCACTGAGAACAGAGCCCTTCAGCAGCACCTGCTTTCCAGCATTTTTTCCTCCACTGGATTTGTGCCAGTATACTGTCTTCAATATGATATACCACATAATATATCATATACTATATATCCTAACTTATCTATCATATATTTATATCTATTTATGTAATCAGCACATATAAGTAAACCATTAATGCCACATATCAGTAAGTCATTAATCATTTGCAGTACCGCAAACGGTTAGACTTGGGAGTGAAGCTTTCCAAAGTCCCGCCTGATCACCCCAGTGCAGGAACTGTAAACACAAGTGATCACAAAAGACACAGGGAGAATCGAGCCGGCCGCCCACAGGACTGCAGCATCCCTGCTGAACGCTGAGGAACGCATGGTGTTTGGCCACGGGCCCCAGCTCCATGGGAGGGCAGTGCCAGGGAAGCGGGTGGGGCTCCACAGGTGTGGCCACGGGCATGGGGCTCTAGCCCTGCTGACTGGTGTCTCGCTGACGGTAGTGGAACAGGCTGCTAGTGTCCAGCGTGTTTGCATACTTGATGGCCTCAGCGAATAGTTTGACAACCTGCAGGCGCAGTGAGAGAAAAAAGAAAACATGTCTGATAATTAATATTTGTCATTGAAGGTTAACAAGACTGAAATATGGAAGCATTAAAGCCTCGCTTTAAACCGGTAATCATCTAGTAGTTTTTATTATTGATTTGTGTGATGCTTAAGTATGAAAGCTGATTACATTTAACTTAATTGGGTCTAATGTGGTGGCATTACCTTTGTAAACAATGCACTTCAAAAGAAAAAAAAAAATACAGTAAACAAAAAGGTCAGTATAAATCTTTCCAGGCTTATTTTTGCAATCAACATTATTTAACATGGCAACTTATTTGACATAATTAAAATGATTTCATGTGAAATACAAAAACGTTGTACTATATAATCAGCAAAGACACAAAAAACAAACAATTCTTCATTCTGAACTTCTAAATCTCTTCTACCAAACTTAATGAACACACTTTGTTAGCTGTTGATCCAGCAACATAAAAACTGGAACTAACCATCTTTGTTCCTTTGTGAATCATAATATCCTTAAGGTGAATGGGACAATTCAGCAATGGTAATTAAGACAAATTTGGCTCAAAAACTGACATTTATCCTGTGAGCTTTATGAAGTAGGACAAGTATAAATACACCTCATAGTTAAATTGAGAATACATTACTGATTGAAAAATGGAACTTGCGTTACACTGTTTTGTTAAGGATAATGTCCAATAACTTGTAACACAGATATGTCCAAGTTAAAGAGGTTCAAAAGTTTGAACATCACTGTACTAAGCAAACCAAGTCTTTGAAAGTGCTGTGAATACTTGATTGCTGTGAGTGAAAGAAAAAGCCCTTTTCACCTTGGTGGTGTTCATTGATTAGCCAATCAGTTTAGACCTGACTGAGCATGGTGCGTATGAGCCTCTAGGGGGCGGCAGACCTGGTAGTTGGTGATGAGTGGCACCCCGTGGTCCACAGCCATCCTGCGGATGAGGAAGTTGTCCTTGACGAACCTGGTGTTGTTGTTGGGGAGGTTGATCACTAGGTCAATCTGGCCCTCACTGATGAGTCTACCGAAAGAGAGACAGGGGTATAAGATACAAAGTTCCCATGCTTCCTGAAAATGTGCTTCTTTGAATTAATATGCATGTCGTTTGACAATCTTACAACAGAAAAGGAGACCAGGCTTTTACAAAGTTCATTACCATGAGTTTTCTTCAGCAACGTCAAAGCACTTTCAGGTACATTGTGGGTATTTTTTTATATTGCTTTATTTAAGGTCTGCAACACCCGCGATATAACATACTGTGCAGTTTTTGTGGGTCCTTGAATTTTAGGGGACAGGACCTTGGAAGGACTTGACAGATAAGTGTGAGCCCTGGATGCAGAATCACTAGATCTGACTCCACGTTTGGTCTGATTTGTATTTACAATACCTCTCCTGAATGGATGCTCACGTAGGGAAGAAGAATCCTTGAAGCGATAATTAAATGAACAGCACTTCCATTGTAGGTGTAGAAAGGATTTCTTGCTAAGTATGGTTGTCTGACTGATAAATTTCACTACTGGTTTCTTTCATTCTGCCAAGGCTATATCTCTGTGTTAGGGGGGGTGTATCAGCGGGGTGGGGGGGGGGGGGGGGGGATGAGCTAATACCTGCTATTAGCTATTGTTATCAGTGCTTTATTTCAGCCATTTAATAATTGCAGGTGCCTTGGATTATTAGCTCTTGACTGAGTAAGTTTTTCAAAAACACATTTAATTTATTGTAACAGTAGAGTATAAATCAAAGGCCAAGCTTAAAAATAATTAATTGAAAATGCACATCAGTTCAGTGTACCATAGAGCTAAACCCAGGATTAAGCTTTGATTTGGCTGCACTTCACCTAAGAGAAGCTGGTGCACTGCCAACCAAAATATCACCAGTCCTGCTTTTTACAGAGATCTAATAAGCAAGAGCAAACACGAACCAGATAGAAGTATGCTGAAAGATAATCTCAAGTTTTCACTTTCGGAACAAGTAACCCCAGATACCCTTGAAAGAGATTTCCTTCCAAAATGGGGCACCATCCAGACTGAGAGAGAAATTGTTTCAGGTTCTCCATCCGTGGTGCTGGCATAAGCAGACCTGCATGTAAACTACTTCCTGCGACTAGAGCGCCCTTTTCATTGGAGCGTGGCATTAGGACCGAATGCCAACTCAAACAACAGCGAAGGACATGGACGCTTGATGGTGGTACAGATGAAGGCGCTGCTAAGTCTTGTATCCACAGAGGTGGCAGACGTGCCTTTTTGCAGCCTGACAGCTGCCTGTGAGGACGTCCCGCGCATCTCTATTGTCAGTCCGAACGTGCCTTGCAGGTCGCTGACACTGATCCCAGGTCTGTGTTTCAGACTCACCTGCAAATGTTAGGCAAGGCAGTTCCCTTGTTTGGCTAGTCTGCTGGGTGTTTTCACCTGTCACCTGCCTGGATTACACCAGGCGTGTTCAATGACCGCGCACACTCGCTTAGGAATGATAACAACCTCGCCGAGTGTGATCTCTTTCAGACTCACAGACTAGGGCCTGAGAAGATGTTAACTATTCCTGCATGTGATGCATGTCCTGGAGGAATAATCCATTAATAAGAACCATAAATGCTTCCAGACATGGGAGCCACCAGCCCACAATACTATGTACATAGAAAGTTGCATTGAAACAACGGACCATTGCATTTATGTACGATTTCTCATTGTGTGTCTGGTTAGCACAATGATAATGAGCAAAGGTCCATATTACATGACGGAATACCCTTATCCATAGCGCAACACCCATGCGTCCATGTTTTCTCACCTGCTGATGTTGGGCAGGTTGGTGTCCTTCCCCTCCTGGCTGGGCCAGGCCACAGGTGTGGACGGCACATCATTAGCGCTGAGCCAGGCGGAGGTGGCCTCAGTGGCGTAGAGCTGTTGTAGCAGTGACACGCATTACATTACATTACATTACATTACATGCATTTAGCAGAAGCTCTTATCCAGAGTGACTTCCATCACAATAGAACATAAGTCTATCTATTCACGCTATTCCAGCTCTACCTTAAGTTAACTTAACAACAGTCTCTCGAACACAAATTATAATACATTGTAATACTACACATAAAATTAGCATCATGCACAGGCATAGAGGACAGAGAGACAGATAGACAGAAGTAACAGGAAGTGGGCCAGTTTATTCCTTACTCTCTCTCTATGTCAGAGAGAGTACAGAGAGAGAGTACATTGTGGTATATAATACATTTTACAATGGCAATGTATTCAGTTTTTTTTTTTTATGTAATGTGCTGCAACTGCCTGAATGTTTTCCAATGACGTGTTATTAGCGGTAGGAAGCCACCTTGAAGCCCTCCTCGTTGAGCTGGTGTGCCGTGGCCAGGAACTTGGGTCGGAATGAGTGCTGAGGAAGGACAAACAGAGCAAAGATGTCAGAGACTGGATTCGTTCACCTGCCTTCTCATTACGTCATTTACATTACATTACGTCATTTAACAGAGCAGTTTACAAATATGTGCATCACTACGCAGCGAGCAGTCATTGAAAATTATTACAAGAGGTCAGTAAGATACTGAGTTAAGCACTGAACTAGTGTAGAGTGCTTTTTTAAAACAGAAAATAGGGATAGATGGGACAGATAGAGATAGACAGAGAAAAAGGTAGACTAGAGATACAGCTTGAAAAGATGATTTTTCAGGTTTCTCTTGAAGGCACCCAGGGAATCACAGCAGGAAACTCATTCCACCAGTGTGGAATACAAATAACTAAGATATAATAGTTAAAATAACTAATTATAATTAGTTCAAATAGCTAATAAATATCACTCTTCCTTCAAATCAAGCTTTGGTCCAGCCTCTTCCTCTGCATTAACATCCAGCCAATCACTATGATTCTGGCCCTTTCCCCCTTGCCACCCAGCCAATCACTGACACCACTGGGTGATGTCACACTGCACCTCGGGATAGCAATGGAACTCACTGTGGGTCAGGCAAATCTGTAGAGCTAACCTCTGGGAGCAGACCACAGGGCAGAACACCAGAGACTTGACAACTCATCATCAAACCTCTGCACTTCACAGCACTGTTGGGGCATATTTAAACTTTCGAAAAATTCCCCCCAATCACAGCTGTACAGGCCCATATACCCTGCTGACCTAGGGCATTCAGTGAACAGGATGGTGGGGCTTTAAATATTCCAGACGCAATTTTCAACATTTCTATTTGTCGAATTTGCTGGTTTTTTGGCCCATATCCGTTCCTGATGACTTAATTGATCTAATTATCTACTCAATTTAACATTTCTAACATAGCGGGGTGATGAATTCACAGCTGACGATTTAAACAGCGCCCTCAGCTCAGTAAATATTTTGCTTGCAAAATGTTTCGGGTTTGCGGAAAGGGTTTAATGTATCCAGCTAATTAGATAATTAGACCGATAAAGCCACAGGGGAAATGGTTGGCAGGGAGTCCGTGGTGGTGATGCAGCTCTTTTCCACTGCTGTGGAGGTGATCAAATAATCCAATCCTTCATGTAGAGGGAAACATAGGGGACAGCCGTCAAAAAAATGTGTCCTTTCAGTGAAATTTACAGAAGAATTAGAACTATTTACTGCAGGATTTCTGGCTGATCTACTCAACTTTTTGTACAATATCACCTTGGGGTCACGAGAATTTAATGTGCAGTGAGGGAATTCAATTCAATTTCACGGATTTCTTTACTGGTGACCAAAAGTGCACCTAATTCATTCACCATGCTCCCGTCTATAGGAGTAGCAAACTCTGTATTTTGGACATTTCTCTTACTCTTTGAGAACAGGGTCAAGGGGATTAGCTGAAGCTAATAACTGATTAAAAGCATAACAACTATGTAACCATGAGCCAGAAGTATCTGCGGCAGTACAAGAGCAGGGATACCAACTCACAGTCCAGTCTGTCCTTTGGGTTTCTTTTCTGCCACAGCTCAGGGGCACAATGGTTTGAACAGGACACAGCACTTCCATGTCTGTGTGGCCCTTGCTAAAGGGCAGAGCAGCAGCGTTCTTCTCCGGCCCTCCCTGCTCTCTCGCTCCAGGGGAGAGAAGGCCTGAAACGAAAGCACCAGCCCCAGCTACGGAAGCTAACCCATCACAGAGCCCCCATCTTACCCCCCCCAACCCCCCCCCCCCTCAGCTGGAGCAGGGTGGGAGGCGCGTATGAAACATGACAGTATCGGCAGGTTCCCGGAGAGCTAACTGCGCTGCCGTCTGAGGGTGTTTGGTTTCGTAACGGCGCGATACACTTCCATCAAACCCGCACTGAGCGGCTGTGACACATGAAACCGCATTGCCGTGATGAGGAATAACGACTGTCAACTTCCATCTGGGCTTCAAAGGATTTAAGAGCAGAGCGGGGCGCAAGAGCTAGAATGTCACAGAGGGAGGGAGGGGAGAGATAGAGGAGAGAGAGAGTGAGAGAGAGATGCGCGCACGCACACGCGCACACACACACACACACACACGCATGCATGCAGACACGCACTCCCGAACTCGCGCGCTGGGGTTTTCCTTCACTTTCACTACGCTCTTCCTCCTACACACACACACACACACACACACACAATATGTCACAGCCCAAGTAGAGCACCTACTAATACTTTGCAATTTATGGCATTAATGCACCAGGTTTTCAGCTGAAGCAATTATATATCAAAGTAGCTGCGCGCAAGCTGCGGTTATTCATCTTTGACATCTAATACTTCAATTCTTAGAAGAACACATTAGAAATTTTAATGCAATGCGTCTGAAATGTGAGTCATCATATCTGGCTGTGAGGAAAAGCCCTTCCTGTACTTCTGTAACTCACTCCACTCAACTTCAGGTGTGGGAGAAAACCCTCTTCCACAATGACATGATTTCCAAACTTCAGATACATAATCATTTTTTTGCTTTAAGACCAAGTACCATTCTGAACTAGTGTGTTCGCTTACCAAACCTTACACTTACTAGTGTGTTCGCTTACCAAAAGGACTGTAATAACTTCATAGTAGTGCAGTGATAATTCACTATTATCCCTAAAGAGCACCATCACTTCATACACATAACGTAGTCACACGGTAATATGGCAACATGACATAGCCTCCGTGTTAGCATTGTAAGCTTGGAAGCAGGTTTCCTGGCAGCCAGGTTAGAGCTTCCGTCTCAGTCTCTCTCTCTGTTTCCCTCACACCTTCTGCATTGGATGTGTCCTGTTTTGAGCCACAGGGCGCGGTTATGTGACATATCAACGTCTTCAGTGACCCTGGGAAATCACGTGAGTCCTGAGCTCTCCGTCACACATCACTGTCAACGGCACACGCTCGTTCTCCTTCACACCTGGCCAGAGCAGTCTCCACGGCACACAGGAGCCAATCCAGCGCCTTTGCCAGCCTCTCCCACTCATAACACAAGCCCGGCATTTCCTCTTCAAAGGGGAGCTTTCAAACAGCTGCCTAAACAAGCCTTCTGGAGCCAAGTCCACAAAGCCAAGGGAAATGTGCATCAGTGATAAATACTGCTGCTCTTTTGACAATTTGATGATGCCAAAGGACTGATTTTGCTCATCTGGTGACAGGTGAGAATCTCCTGTCTCAGTGGCTTCAAGAATATGTAGGCACAGATCAGCAAAAGAGAGGTGAGGAAAGTGAGGTGAAAGATGTTCCTTTTGTCTTCTTTTTAAGCGCTTTGTGGAAGTGACGTTATGTCAGCAACTGTTCAGCTCACAAATCAATATATTGTTAGTTAGCTAGTGTGAAGAAAGACAGGCGACAGGCTTTGAACTGGTGGATGTTTCATGGCATATCTGAGGGACAAGTGAACAGGGAACGTGGAGGCCACTCACCTGGATCCCAATCAGGATCCCCCTTTGGGGCAGTTTGAAGCCCGTGGACAGCATGGCCTTCAGGAACGCAGAGTATATGTTTGGTCCAAAGCAAGCCACCTGCAGCAGAATTAGGGGAGAGAGGGAGAGAGAGAGAGAAAGAGAAAGAGAGAGGGGGTGAAATATTCAGGTCAGGTACCTCTCCAGGCATCTCAAAATTACTTTGTTTTCATAGTTTTTGCCATTAAAAGAAGCTTTTAGGCTAGATCTCCTTTTATTCGTGGACAGAAAATTATCTGTCCACCTGGATATTGGTGGATCCTCAGGACACACAATAGGCACAAAATTTGCCCTGTTCCTCGATCACAGAGTACATTTTGCATAAAAAGGTTAAATCAGCTTATAAGAAGGTATGCTGATTCAAGATTCAACACACTCAAACACACAGAAGCAGTTCAGCTCAAACATCGATCATTACAATGTGGTCAAGTGGGCAAATGTTCTTTACGAGCAATGACAGATTGGATTTTTCCATTTCCTAAATGATTACACTTTTTATATTTTAAATTTATCACTGACTAGATATTTACAATGTGACAGACAAACTGCAGGAAATGCGGTGCCAGAACATGAAAACAGCAATCTCCCGCTTTGTGTTGGTCCTGGCGGGTGATCGTTCAACGATAACACTGCCAGGGAGAGCAGGTGCGCAAGCTGCCGTGGAAATGAAAAAAACCCGTCTCTCCCATCCTCCGCCAGGTGACAGGGCCCGCCAAGCCCGGGACGGAGTCAGAGCTGAGCGGGCCAGAGAATCCGGCAACCGCGCGGAGCCAGGGAGGATGGGCGGCGGGGGAGCACTCTCTCCACCCCCCTCCCCAGTCCAGGTGTTCAGCATGGAAGAGAGAGTGCTGGGTTTATCCATGACTGAGAGGGGCTGTCCCGGGAGATGCCGGCGGTGGGGAGTGGGGGGGCAGAGAGCCGGGGCGTCTGGAGCCCCCCCACGCAATTACATAAAGCCCTTTTTAATGAGGAGCGGGTTTATTAAGTCAGTGCAGGGACTTGCTGGTGGAATCTGCTAGCATTTGCTCTCTGATTAGAGAAACTAAACAGTCTCTTTTGCTGGAGATTAATGGGGAACGGGGTGGGGGGAGGGGAGGGGAGGGTGGGGTGTGGAGTGAGCGAACAGCGCAGAACAGCACCTCTCCTGTGGACGCCATCTCGCAGCGCAGAACAGGATCCGCGTCTCTCAGCCGGGGCCAGGAGAACATGGGGGCCTGCAGGGAGACAGAGAGGCACAGGATTACGGCCCCTGACAGAGAGAGAGAGACGGTGGGGGGGACAGTTTGGGCACAGAGACACGGCGTAGCTTGCTGTTGTAAACACACCGGTTGTTGACTGAGCCGGGAGAACACTGATAAAACATCGATAGCGCCGGCACGGGGTTCAATAAGTCACGAAGCACGCTCCGTGCCTGGCGTTAAACGAGAGCGCCCGAGCGCGGCGCACACCTCACCTGCCTGGGGAGAGCCGGGCCGCCCGAGCGGTTGCCTGTGACAACGCTGCCACCTAGAGGCGGCGGGGCGTACCCGCGGCGCCGACTCCCAAACGGCTGCTCCCGGGGAATACACTGATGATCCGCGATGCAAATTCCTCCCCACGTGTCGTGTTTCTGTTTGTGGGGGGGGGACCCTCAGGGGACTTCACCACTCTCTTAATCACTGAGGTTTTGCTAAACTCAGTGGCTGTGTTTCCGCTGGGTCTGCTACCCCCGCTTCGGCGCTGCCGGTGGCCGCGGTTCTGGAACACAGACGGGGGGGGCGTCCGTCTCGCGTCAGGAGCGCACGGTGGTTGAGGGTGCTGATGGACCCGCCCGTGTGGTGGCAGCACGGGTCCTTATCTCTCCAATTAAACCCAGACAGCTCCCATTACCCCGTTCAGGGAGACAGGGGGGCAGATTATCACGCCGCGCCTCTCCCGCGGATCCAGACACTTCAGCAGTGGAGAGGCTGAGACTCAGACGCGGGGGAGAACGCATCCTTGAAGCCAGCTAATCAGGGCTGGATAAAGCAGGCTCACACTTGCATTTTAATACCGCCGTCCAGTGGGGATACATAATGCTAGTCCACAGCGCTCCTGAAAGACACCTTTTAGTTTAGTCACACGAGAACATAACTAACTCGGGGAAAGTATCTGGTTTGACACCCAAAGATTTCATATATCTACGTATACAGCTGTCTGCGAGTGCTGTGTGCTCAGGATAACCAACTTAATATTTTTCCTGGGGTTGATTTTCAAATCCTTTTTCATTAAGACTTTTCCTCTGCATTTGGCTTTTGTCCTAGTTCAACAGATATGTTCGATGTTAGCATTTTAGCGCTCTCACGTTGTGGGGCTTTTTTTTTTGCTTCTGGTAGGTCTGAACTTCCAATGCAGAAAGACAATGAAGGATGAATGTAGGAGCAAAATGCTGAGAGATTCACTATCCATACAGTGATGTATAAAAGTTTGCCTTTCTAAATCGTGTGCTCCTTTAACAGAAGTCAGAAACATTACATACAGGGAAAAATAGCCACAACATTTTTCTGCTTACCACAAGAAAAGCCCACTGGAGGGGAAGTGACCATGGTCACTGTGGTCACTGTGGTATCATTAACCATTCATATGGGTTATTAATCACATTACATGGTCATTGTGAAACTACATTTGACGTAAATGTGGACAATAATATCACCTGTAACAGGAAAGCTGGGACACAAACCATTGTGATGGAATTCCGAATGTGATATTCAAATTTTAACATATCACAGATCAGTGAGTACAAAATATGTACATTATTGAGTTATTATTATTATTATTACATTATTGGCTTTTTTTTACCAGACACTCTTAACCAGAGTGACTTACGCACAGTACGTGACAGGTTTACATATTACCCATTTATACAGGTGGATATTTAATGAGGCAGTTCTGGGCACAACAGCAGTGCCCCTGCAGGGAAACGAACCTGCAACCTGTGGGTTGCAAGCCTGTAATAGTTAATATGGCGGAATATGTCCGACCGTTTCCGCGGAGACCCGTCCAGAGAGGTCTCTGGGTCCAGCTTCAGCTGCATTACCGTGACGCTCGGACAACGAGAGTTAATTACTCAGTGGGGACTTGTTAGCGGGAGAAGCGCACACTTGCTGCTGCGTTCGTATGGCTCGGGGTGGGGAGGGGAGGGGGGGGGGGGGGGGTTGATCACACACACCGGAGTTCTGAAGCCGAGCTGTCTGTACCGCCAGCCGCCAGGAGATGGACCGCCTCAGAGTGGAGGCACTGGCGAGGCTGTGTAATTTATTCATGCGTTTCTATCTGTTTACAGCCTGAGCGTCCCGCCGAGACGCCGGCATATGTTAACACGCGGATCATTTACAGTGTCTACTGAACGCTTATGCAAGGCCAAGGGGAGGAGGGGTGGTGGGGGGGTGGGGGGTTCGACGGGGCTACAGTGTGTGCGGTCCGGCTAGCAGCACTGACCTCAACACAATGGACCTTCTTCTGGACACAGAAAGGGGAGGTGCCCCTCATCAAAGACACAGAGAGAGAGAGAGAGAGAGAGAGAGAGAGAGAGAGTTTTGAAAGACGTGTGATCAAATTTGTTTGTGGCTCTCAAGTTGAAAGTTAGCGAATGGGAGAGGATTAGACGGAATGCAAAATGCGCCAACAGTGTGTGCGTGCCTGTGCGGGTGCTAATGTTAACGCCCGCGTGAACACGCGAGAACACATGTGTGCTGGGCGAGTAGGAGTGTGTGAACACCTGTATCCCTGTGTGTGTCGGATGGTCCCTAGGGGGGCCAACGTTCTTACCAGGTAGTCCTGGGAAACTGGCAGAAGCCTTCTCAGAGTCCTGTTCTCGGTATTCACAAGCGCACTTAACATTCACCTCCACGGCAGAATGGATATTGAAAAGTTTCGGAGTGGAGGGAGACAGGGATTATACCTGTGCGATTGCCTCCCCATACCCGCTATTGTGCCGCAACGCTTCGGTAATTACACAGGAAATTACTTTGGGAGAAATTGCATTGTTGGAGTGTTTCGGTGTGCTTACGCTCCAGAAGCAGAGACAGAAAAAAGCTGGCTGTAATCACATCCCTAACCCAGCGCAAACGTGACGGCTCCGCCAGGTAATTAGTCACACCAGCGCACGCGTGTGCATAATGACTATCTATATCCCTTATCATTAAGGCTTTCCATTGCATTTCTATTGTTACATATATAGCTCTATTCACAGGGAGGGCTGTAATCGTCCCACCGGTATTTACAGGTTGAACCTGCACCCGCTCGTTCAGCGGGGCTGCAAATCACCCGGATCAGAAGCAGAGATGATAGAGGATGAGGGGTTGCTGGGATGTGCGACTCGGAGAGCTGAATGCGGAAAGCTTTATATTCACACCATCACCCGCTGGTTCTCTCTGTTCAGCACCACACGCCCACTAACAGAGAGTGGCGGAAGGCGTGGAAGGAAGCCTGTATTGCTTATCTCGCACAGTGGTGGAATGAACTCCCCGCGGAGGTTAGGACAGTGGAATCACTGGCCATCTTCCGACTGCATCACAGTTCTACCTCAACCCCCACCCCCTCGGTTCTACTTCAATCCTCACCCCCCAACACCTGCTGCTTGTATTACTTGCTGTTTAATTTACGTGTAGTATAGCAATGGCTTTTGGATTTTTTGTTCTAGTGACTGATGTATCGTAGTGACCTTGGCTTCTGTTGCCTAGACAGATTGCACAAGGTAATTTGTGGTAAGGCTCAAATAGGGTTATGCTCACACTTGCTGGCCAGGGAGTGTTGGTAGCCTAGTCTAACACTGCTGCTCATTTAACTTGAATAGATACATTAATAGTCTATTGAACTGGAAGTCGCTCTGGATAACAGGCTCTGGATGCAAGTCATGTAATATGCAATTCATGTCTCGACCCCCTGTGGTTGGGAGGGAAGATGTGACGACGTGTCACTCAAGCTGTCCCTTACTGTGTCCCTCGTTCTGTACTGACTCCCCTACTGATATGCAACATTGTGGTGAAATTTCTCTACCAATGTGACGTGGCCTCACATTCAAAGCCTAGGTTATGCTGAGAGACTGTTATGCGTTGCTTCATGTCTATCCATTTCACACCTAGTATATGGGGTTGCAAAACTCTTCCCTGTGGACACGTATGGTTGGTTGAAGCTGGTACTGCAGATATGGGGCAATCCTAATGCTATTGCTACATGATTAGCATCTTAAATGAGGGTGTTATGACTGCTACCCAAACATCAGGATTTTAGCGGCGTGGTTAAGGTTTGATGCCGGAGGACCGATGCTATGGACGGCTGCCTGCTCTCTAACCTTGATGCCCACATAGTCGACAGGGATGAAGGGGTTCTCCAGGGAGGGCAGGCGTGATTCATCCAGCCGCTCCCCCACCATCACCTTGGTGGCCACGTTGATGAAGTCAACGCCGATCGTCTTGGAGACAAAGGGGAAGGAGCGGGAGGCGCGGAGGTTGCACTCAATCACCTGAGGGAAGGAGATGTACACAGGTGTACGCAAGCTGCATGTCTCAGGACCTTGCCTCATGATATCCAAAGGATCATGTAACACAACCAGGACCTGTTATACAGTAGATCACAGATATGCCGATGTCATTGCAGACATTGGTCATGTCATACAGTGGTGCCCGGATCATTTTATTCAGACAAGACCACTTTTAAATGGGGCTGCTAAGTCAGAGACTGGGCTGCCACATATCAGCCTGTTTTCTTGTCTGTCTCCCACCAGACTGTGTGCATATCCATTCCTCATTTCTAAAATGATAATTAATTTAATAAATTAATAATTAATATTCTAAATGAAATTCTAAACAGTCTATTCTACACATTCAAATCAATTAATAATTAGAATATCTAAACTAAAATATTTTTCCAGCACTACTTGTTATGAGGACAGGCACTCATCTTGGGTTCATGTGCAGGAGCTCTGTGCACTTATATACAATGCAAAGGACACCATATATATCGTACCATGACGTCATTTCCTTTCACCAGGAATTGCGTGTTGAATGGCCCTGAAATTTCAAACGCCTTTGCAATCTTCCGGGTGGCAGTCTTCACCTGAAAGTCATAATTACAAAATTATTGTATCATAAAGCGAAGTACAGTTTCTGCGGTGTGTGAAATGTCAGTGTGTTTACAGAAGGTTTCTCAGGTGTGTGCGCTGCAGGGCTTTGATGATGGCATGAACAAAAAGGAGCTGCAGGCCTGCAGCTTTCGGCCCTTTCTGAATTTACCATACCCAGGTCCCTCCACCACTCCAGCACGCACACATCAGAAATATATTATCACCTGGTGCCCATGCTGGCTTCTTATCTTATGAGGGCATTTCTGGGTTTTTGATTCAGTGCAGCCTGACCTTCTCCAGTGCCCCTTGGCTGATGGTCTGGGTGGGCAGCATGAGGGTGGCATCACCCGAGTGGACCCCAGCATCCTCCACATGCTCAGTGATGGCATGGACCAGCACCTGACGGCAATGCACAAATACCCAAACAAAACACTACAATTACAAAAAAAAAAAACAGCAGAAATAGCTACACAGGGTGCAGGAAAACATAGGTAAAGCAAGTACCTTCCCTGACAGTTGGGGGGTGGGGGGTGGAGCTCCCTTCTGCTCTCAATAACTGACTCCAAACCAAATCAAACCAGCCAAAAAACTTGGTTACATAACTATGAAGGGTCCAACAGAAGAGTTAGTCAAAATCTATTCCTTGGTCAAGAAAGATATGAATTGTGTCTGATTACGCAGTAAACTGATTTCAATACATTGAACATACTTTACCTTCAGATGATAATAATTCCTCATTTGTATGCATTCTTTTAAAATTTCAGGTGTAATTCCTAATCTTGGGTCCCAATAATAACAATTAATCATTTGCATGCATTAGAGGAATACTATATCGGTGTCCCCCAAGCCAAGATAGTCATATTCACTATAGCATGGACCTTTTTTGTTGTTCTTTGCTTGAGATTTTTTTTTTTTTTTTTTTTTACAAGAAAAGACTTCAGATCCAGACAGTTCCTTGTGTTCATTCCACCTCAGACTGGACCAATCGAAGTCTGTCTGTGTGGCTAAGCAAAGGAAACCTGGATTGCAGTTTTTATCAAGTGTGCTACGCACCCTTCACTTTGACCCAGCGAGCATAAAGCCGGTAAATAATTCAAAGTTGCACGGGAGGGAAATTACATTTTGAACACACGATGTAACTGAACCAACAGCTCCTTCTTCGCCCCGCAGAACTGTGCCCGACAGACAGAGCAGAACCGGGAGAGAACGGAAGGAGAGTTTCTCCTTGTCACAGAGCTACCTCCCTCCCCCTCTGGACGCATTCCAGCACCCGGATAAAGGATTAATTCGATAATGATGATCCATTTGGGCGGAAATCATGAATGAAAGGATCGGCATATAAATTACAAGGATGTTTTCCTAATAGTAAATAAATTAAAGGACACATTCTCCCAGGTAATAAAGGGACAATTAATTCCAACGGCACTAAATACCGAGAGCGTTTTTTTCTCTCTCCCCCCCCCCCCCTCGCCTCCCTTTGAAATACCAACCCCTCCGGCCCTGGGGGAGAGGAGCGGAATTTCATGAACTGCAATGTCATTAACGCCTTTAAACACTCGATAACCGTATCGTTCATTAGCACACTTCAGACGAAGGCTGTGATTAATATGGAGCAGGCGCACAAAGTGTTCCCTGATCTCTCACACTGGCTGGCATGAATAATACATTCTGTTTGGCATTCTGCTTAATGCCCGCAATGGAAGCCAGGGCAGGGGAAGAAGAGGAGCCGGCGTGCGTGTGTTAGACACTGTGAAAATGTCCTGTCTTTGTCTTAATTCTCTTTCACCGCGAATTAAACTTCCTGGGCATCACCTCAGTGATGCAAGCCATCGCTGCTCTGAGGCTCCTCCAAGCTCCTGCAAGCCCAAAGGGTGGTCAAATGCAGGCAGACGCAAAGTACTTTGCTATCCAATCACAAGAGAGGCAATGCGGTCATGCAGTCAATATGCATGAGACAAAATGTTTTAATTTCGAATTTCGCAAAATCAGGAAATGATGAAATGTTTTGTGGCCCTGCAAACATACCCAAAAATGAAATTACTGTGGGACTCAGATTAAAACTGGCTAGAAAGTAATTTTTTTCTTCAAAAATATCATGTCAGTGGAATTTCTTCTTTGCTTTACTCATTCTGTCCATTAGTCCTCATCAGTGCTATACAAAATAAATAAATATTTGATTGCACTGATCCAATTTCCCTATTGGTTAGACTCTGTTCTGGTTGTGACCAATATAATACAAGTAAATGTCTTTTTGCACATTGGCAAACATAAGTATTGTAACTTTTCCTTTGCATATCACCAAGACCTAACTGAAGGTATTGACAATGGAAATGTTTGCCATCTCCGTTTTGAGTAGTGAGAAGTCATACACCAGCAACTAAACTGTACTGAATAATGTTATCTGTCTATGAATTACATGTCTAAAAAGCCATCTTATTAGCAAGCTCATTCACTGCCTAGCAAATTAATCCAGCAGCACCATTGAGATAATCTTAAGAAAATTACTGTATCATTACAAGCTAGGTACTACTTTCATTGGCAGTTTCATGGTATCAATACAACTTTTCCATTTTAGTCTCTCTTTTTGCTTCATGTAGACTCTAGCTAAGTATAGTAAGGCCAGTTAAGGACACCTTTTATGAAAGCGATACGGCACTCAAACCCCATCGTAAATCATGCATACTGGCTCAGCTAGAGGCCTAATATCTGAAGAAAGGAAAGAAAAAGTTCAATCATGTTATATTTTTGTTTTGTTATCAGAATTATTTCTTGGGGCAATATTATTTCAAAATAATTAATAGTATCGCATCTAGCCATCAATGTGCAAATAAACAGGCAAAACAACACGGCATCCCTGGCATGTATTATGAATACTGTAAAAGGTATACATAGACTGTAGACTTAAGGTTACAGACAGGGTACTGTTAATTATCACCCAGTGTACCCTTTACAGCACCAGCACTGGGAATAATATTCATAGTTTTTCCACTTCAACTACTAATAATAATAACCACAGTCTGGCTTCTTTGCGCTCAGCTAGTCAGTATACAACTATCGGGCGCTGCTAATTGGAGTCTACTGTGGGGGTTACTGCTTCTGTGTTTTAAAGGAGCCTTTTGAAAAAGTTGTACTTGCAAAGTAGCATCTGACAGGGTGAAAGAGAAACACAGCAATTGCTGGACTCCTGCAGCTCAACTCAGAGCCGTGCCTGCAATGGAACTGCCACGCAAAGCCACACTGCAGCCGGCGGACAGGGCAGGACATTATGGGGTAGCTCAGGGTCAAGGGTCAGGAGTCAGCTGCAGCTTGACTGTAATGTGGTCAGAAGTGAGACGGACATATCTTATTCTATTCATTTTTTTTTTATAAGATTTTGTTTTCCTCTTTTCCGACTTGGTGTCCCCTTTACAAGTGATGGCCTTAGAGGGGTGTCTGAATACATTACATTAAAACCTTTTTTTTTAAATATTATTCAAAGGAAAAAAATGTTTGTTGTTGGTTTTTAGTACTTTGAGTCTGAGACTTACATAACCAAAGAAAGTTTTCCCAACTGAAAATGAGGTCAGAATGAGTTATATGCTACAATCTAATCACACTGAATGAAAAGCATTCAGCAAAAATGATCCATTTTTACAGTTTATTACTACCCCATGGAATCTTTTTTTTTTAACTTCAATATTGTCATCTGAACAAAGGGGTCAAACTCATGGTAATTTTAACATTCAGAAAATTGTTATATAATTTATATAATTTAATAATTTATATAAGAGCCATGGCAATTGTCAATAGCTGTTTTGACAACATTGGAATAGGTTTGGAAAAGCAAGCCTGGAGCAGTTCCACGTTCAAACCCAGAGCTATCTGAGGGGAAGAAAAAGCGCCCCCCCCCCCCCCCCGCTGGCTCACCTTGCCTGCCTTGGCCACAGCATCCACCTCCACCTCTCTGGCCCCGCAGATGAACTTGGTGATGACCACCGGGTGCTCCTGAAAGGAAAAAAAACTGAGCATAAGAGGGGGTTTCGGGGGGACCTCTTAACCTCTGGTGGCTCAGATCGCAACCTTCAAGCTTTCAGCAACTCTCTGGTTGGAACCCCAGCTCATTTCTTTCTCTGCCACACTGTTCAGCGGTGAGAGCACTATGCTGCAGCCTGACCTCAGGGTGCTGGGGAATGACGGGGGGCAGTGGGTGGGTAGCTGGGTAGCTGGGTAGGTGGGTAGGTAGGTAGGGGGTATGAAGCTGACTGTCCATCCATCCATCCTTGAGCAGAACACAACTGATGTGTGAGCCAGCAAGAAATAGGTGAATAAAATCAGGACCAGCACAGTTGTTAGTACTATGTGTGCACCAGATATGCTGACATATACAGGCATGACATATATAGGACATTAGTGCCTCAAATGTTCAGAGGTTGATTGAGTAAATCGCTGCGAAGCTTATGATGTAAAGTGTGTTGCCAGGCAGTCTGTTCACTAGATAGCAACCAATGAGCTAACCGTGTTGCTCAGTAGCAACAGTGTTCTTCCACGCGTAGTTATTACCACACCAAATGTGCTGATGTTATGCCAAAATGTTCCCTATGCCTGTAATGTTATCTCTAATTACTGTAATTTATCACATTTCTGTATCTGGCTAATGTAAGCCTTTTATTATTGCTGAACTGAGCTTTAAAGTTTGTGTTAAAGATAGCATGTCTTTCATTGATATGCTTGTTTCAGTCTTTCTTGCAAGAAATTGACATAGTGGCTTCTTTACAACTTAATGAGTACCTTCTCGAAACAAAGCCCGAAACAAACATTCTGTGGGGCTAGCATATAAGCTGTACATAGAAAACATACATCAGAATGGAAAAGGGACGACAATGTAGCCTCGCTTACCAGCCATGTGTCAGATCTCATAACACAGTATATCTGGTAATAACCAAGTTCCACACCGAAACAATCTATACGCAAAGGCACAGCGACAAAAAAGAGTGATTCAGCATGTTTTGAGTTAAAACCCAAGGCTTGTTTGACTGTATTATGACTGGTTGGGAAGAGACAAGTTGGTAACAAACAATGCACCTCCCAACCACAGTGAAGGCTTCAGAGAGAGCTTAACGCTGGTTGAACGAGGAAAACGTGACCCACAGCAGGTATGAGAGGATCATGGAGAGCCCACGTGCCAGCCAGGTTTCTTGTGTTCTGCTGGGAGAGGACATTGTACTGCTGTTGGCGTCTTATAGAGGTGGAGCTGCTCCCTTTCCATAAACACCAATGCAGCTGTCTGGGCATGAAAAGTCATGAAATGGATACAGCCTCTGTTCCGGTCTGTCATTGGCTGGTGTCATTTGGGGGGAGGGTTTTACTGGAACATCAGCTTCTAGGGTCAAGCCCCCAACATTTGGCTTATTCACCTGTCCTTTGCCACCATTATCCCTCTCGACTGACAGCTCCGGGTGAATGCTAAGAGATTGCGAAGTATAAGGAGAAAGCAAACCAAACAAAGCCAGACCCTGTATTCATGCAGGACTCCCGTGGTGCTTTTTGTTGCAGTTGAGTGAGTCATGATGCAGAAAAGACCTAAGTGAAGAGGACTGATGGCAAGTGATGTCAGAATTGATTTGCTTTAGTCAAAGTAAAGACGGCACCAGACGTCACATCTACCTGCACTCCGTAATTGTTTCTGATGCACGATTCCCTATGGAGTAATATTTCTACTGATGGAATCCGACAACCTTCGGTGGCATAGTCTTTGTACAGAATTCCCAAGAAAACTTTGGGGAGTCTGCAGTTGAACCTTGAGCAAAAAAGGGCTTAACCTCAGTGAGAAAGGGAAGGACATTTGTTCAATCCAAAATATTTTAAGATCGTCATCAAGGGTCATGGCTGGAATGAGATCACGCCTTTGCACCCCCAAAACTAATCTTGAGCCTAGCTTTGTTAGTGCTTGGTTCATTTTTTAAGGGGAGGTTAGCTCTTTCAGAGAAACTGTGTTTATAATACTGTATATCATTAGCATGCTTTTCACCAGATGTGAGCTATATTTATGTGTGTGCAAATTGTCTTCATACTTATATAGACTGGGTCCGCAGCAGCATATTTCTCATCACTCAAGAGCATGCATTCCATATTTGAGCTCATTTAGAACATATGAAAACATTTGTAAGGGACTCTGCCTTTCAAATTATGATGAAAAACTGTTTCAATAAGCAGGCACTTCTCCCTCGATCGCTCAAGGTAAACCGGCCCCTCGAGACCGGTGGTGCGCAGTATTCCACACAAACAAATCAACCCTCCAGAGAGCATGGCTCCGGCAAGGAAATTTCTCTGAAATAAAAACGGACGGCAAAAACAAAGGGAAAAAGCAGAGGGAAAAGAGAGAGAGGTAAATCAATAGAGCCCTGGAGCTGTGGTGGTGGTTGGGGGGGGGGGGGGGGGGGGTGGATTTCTGTGGGCATTTTTATGAGTGGGAGGACTGCTGACAGATACCAGATTTGGGGAGGTGGTTTGATTAGCAGATCAGAAATCAAAAAAGAGACAGACAGATATGTGGACAGAGACAGATAGACGGATGGATGGAGACAGAGAGACAGATGGAAAGGTAGATCAACCTGGTTCCCGGCTCACCTGTGACACCTGAGCAGCCTCCTCGAGGAAGCGTTTCATCTCCTCCTCACCGTACGCCACGTTCATCGCCGAGCCGCTGAGGAAGAGACGGGTGGGGGGAGTGGGGGTTAGAAACGTAGAGAAAAAGACGGACGAGGAGCAGAGAAAGATATTCAGGTCAAGCCATCACTCCGGGCATCTCGAAAATTACTTTGTTTTCACAGCTTTGCCATTAAAACAGGCTTTTAGGCTAGACCTCCTTTTATTCTTGGACAGGACATTATCTGTCCACCTGGATCTTGGTGGGTCCTCAGGACAGGCGAGAGGCAGAAAAGCTGCCTCCACGTCCCCTGAGACCGACTTCCCCCCGTCTGCTCTGGCTGCGCCACCTGTCCCGGCTGCACATGGAGCAGGCAGCTGCAGGGGAAGCGTATGGCCCTTGCTCTCCGAGAGCCTGCTCCAGGATGTGCACCTGGACGCTCATGAATCACTCACTTCAGTTGAGCACTCCGCTACCACCGACAGCATGCCACGTGACACAAGTCTTTATTTCTATGAAAACCTTCATCGGCCTTTAATATTACATTACATTACAGGCATTTAGCAGACACTCTTATCCAGAAAAGCAAATTACATCGGTTACATTTTCATTTTTTTTTTTTTTTACAATGTTATCAGTTGATACAGCTGGATATTTAGAGAGGCAATTGTAGTTTAAGTACCTTGCCCAAGGGTTCAGCAGCTATGCCCCAGCAGGGAATCGTACCGGCAACCTTGTGGTTATGAGTCCTTAACACTATGCCACACTGCCGCCCCAGTGTCTACCTGCAACAGCTCAATTACACTATCAGCAAGTTCTAACACCTGATTTAGCCTCAGTCTTTGTGCCTAGGCTCCACCCTCAGACCAGGACTTCAGTTTAAACAGTCGCAAGCCTTAAGGCTGAGTATAAGTCTGTCTCTGAAGCGTACGCCACTGGAGGAGAACAACCCCAGTCAGGGATAGCAGGTGCTTTTCCAGAGAGTGCTGCTGTAAGTGGAACAGTAAGATCATACAGTATTATGGGACCTTATTACAGTATGAAAGCTAGAAACGTACTGTAAGTCTTCAGTTTGAAGGTCACACTTTATTCTTAGTTTACCATGTTTTTCAGCAGATATATGACTGCAGATTTTCAAATTTTTCCCCCATTCTGCTGAAAACTCAGGCGATGAAGCCAAGTGGGTGACATTTTGCCACCAGGACTATAGTTTTGCCAATTACTGATGCGTGAGCGTCCTCACCCCGTGAACACTCTCCAAAACAACAGTGCATCTCAGGATCACTCCATCCTCTTTTCTCATTCAGGCCCTTCCGTCAAAGTGCGCCCGTGGCCTTCAGAGAAAGTTGATTATGGAAACACACACGCACACATGCACACAGGGGTCTGCTGCTGGCAGGCGCTCCCATGCCTCAGGCTCTTTGCTCGTTTGGTTAGAGCAGGTAGTCTCTGTGTCCCCCAGGTGCTGGTGATGAGTCATGTTGTTTTGATTTTTTTTTTTTTTTTTTTTGGAGGGGAAGGGGGCTGAAAAGTACTCCTTCACTCTACCATGAGACCTGGAGACAGCAGCCAAGCACGCTCTGTAATTTTCTCTGAATCCCAGAGGTCTGTGTAGGATCTGTAGGGGTACATGGGAATCGGCGGTGCGTGTCGGAGGAGCTGGCCTTGGGGGGGGGGACTTGGGGGGAGGATCATTTTAGGAGGAGTTATTGCAGCATCACTGTTGTGTCATCAAGGGACATGTGATTGAGACACTGAACTAAGCATTTGAATAATGCTGGGACTCAGCTTTGTCATCGGAGCTACGAATGCAAAAAGTAACTAAAAATAATACAAAAAGTAAAATTAACATTCTTAAAACAGACATAATTCACCATTGTTTTAAATCTAACCATGTAAAATGACATAATGTGACACAATATAATGTTTCAATATAATATTTGTGTACAGCAACTACAGAGCATACAACTATCAACCACAGGACATTCTTACCAGAGAGACATGTCTCATCAAATGTGAGAGTTCATGAGTGATTAAAAAAAAAATAATGATGTATTCCTCCCATTTCTCACTGCATGATGGGAATGAAAGTGTGGAAATTTTGTTGCAAAGATTTGCTTACACACAACATTTTCATGCATGTGTATCACTTGATTACATACAATACAAATTAGTTTTTTTGAGCATTGAAAATTTTGTAGAAAGTGGAAATTATCCTCATTTTGCATGTCAGATATGCCCTTGTTTTTGATCTCTGTTGGACTATTCACTATAAAGTGTAATTTTTTTTATTATGCCGTCAGATGTTAAAAGGTATGTATGGTGGCTGTTTGGGAAAGTAAGATTCAGGGACAGTGCTTGGTTGGACACTCCAAGCACATACGAATAAAACTTGCAAGGGATGCTAAGTTAGTGTGTGATCAGTATGTCGAACTAAACCCTTTCCGCAGGGTTCATTTTCAAAGGCTTATTGATTTTTTCCAGAAAATGCACAAATCAATTTCAATTACATATAAACATTACAT
Organism: Megalops cyprinoides; assembly: GCF_013368585.1. Lineage (NCBI taxonomy): Eukaryota > Metazoa > Chordata > Actinopteri > Elopiformes > Megalopidae > Megalops > Megalops cyprinoides. Next base: position 26,655,375 of record NC_050596.1, read on the forward strand.
GACAACTGCAAGGTAAAATACTGATACCGTTTTAAGGGGGCAGGCCTTGAAGCCCTTTGAGATCTCTAGGCCCTTTAGACACAGATAAAAGGAACCAGGAATATACGAGGACATAGTTAGGTTGTGATGCTCACCTTAGCACGTATGAGGGGCGCAGGAGGCAAGGGTACCCCACCTTATTGGCGAAGGCAAAGGCATCTTCCTGAAAGACAATGGTGGGAAAGGGACGATAGGGCCATTACTTGTCACCGTGAATGCGTGTGTAATTCAGATGACATCTGAGACTTTACAGTCAGTTCCTTTCATCAATTTTAAAGTTCTCCTCCTGTGTCCACTGTCAGGCCAGTAGCTACGCAATGCAGGGCTGAATTGCAAACCGGACTGGTTGCCAGCGTTGGTCATCTGGACCAATCCTGATCGGTCATTTTCAGGGGTAGAGAGGCGGCTTGAAGGTTATCTGATCCCCACTCAGCTTAGGCCAGCTGGTCACATCTGATGTCACTGTTGGCGGTACACTGAACCCTGTGTGTGTGTGATGGCAGGGGAGAGACAGCACCTCTCGTTTCAACCCGGCCTGCCCCTGGTCTGACTATTACACCTTCAGGAGGCGAGAGAGAAAGGAAGGCGGGGGGGATTCATTTATCAAAGCACTTCTCCAGGCCATACTTCTTTTAACGAGCTTCAATGCCAGAAGTAACCATTAGAAGCCTCGGAGAGGCCAGGGGAGTGCACTCCTTCTAACGGGAGCCTAAAAGCATACCGTGCCGACTCAAGGAGGGGCTTCAAAGAGGGGCACTCGGATTGGGCTGGATGCGCTCGCCCCGTCACGCGGGATGAAAAGACACATTAGGCTTCATCGGATTGAGTGGAGGGAGAGCTCCTCCAGCTGGATAAACAGCCTTTTAGGCCAGTCTGGGACCGAGAACCTCATGAAAACACAGGCTCCTGGAGTACAGAGTAATTGTGGAGGGCTGCCGCGCTTACAGTAGGCCTTCTGTTTTGAAGTCAGGTTTTTTTTTTTTTCTTCTCCTTCTTATTCTTAGATCCATCAAATCCCTTTAGGTATGTAACCACAGAAAACTGATCATTGCATGACGAAAAGGGAGGCATCAAGATGAATTTTTATGAATTTTTTATGCCATTAATTGATGCACCCATTAAAATTCTGCACAGAGGTACCTGGAGAAAGACTCAGTCCTCCCTCCCTTTCCTACCCGCCCTCTCCCATGCTCACAAGCGAGGCTGGGCGAGGACTAATGAAACAGAAACAGCCCCAGCTATCTGGGGGTTTCCACACTTTGGCTATTTGGACCCTGAAATTACCCTGGAGCACTTTCCTATTCTATGATATTTGTGGCCGAGTGACACCGCAACAGCTGTGAAACTTTTATGTAAACACGTATGCAGAGAACGCATGTCATGAAATTAACAAATAAGACAACACATTCCTAAACTGGTTTAGTGCATTTGTTTTTATCTCAAGTCAGCTGTCCTCATGGCCATTATTATGGAAAATCACACAGAAATTGTATTCTAGCCCTACAACATGTAAAAAACCATACTGGCAAATTGCTAACACTAGCTTGCTAAGGATCATTTGCTAATTTAACCAGCTACCTGATGCAAATTACATTCATTTAAGATACTAGTAAGTGTTAGTATTAGTACCTTTCCAAAATTTTTATCATCTGTTGATTTGCCAGCTATCTGGCTGATTTTTAGATTTTCCTGCCAGGGTATGCTTTTCAACCCGCTCCAAGGCTCAACACTGAATTTCAACTACTGTCAAAACCAGTTGACTATAAAATATCCTTGATATTAAGCTAAAATAGTATACTATAATGGTTATGGTTCTGTAGGTAGGTTGCCAGTGCTGTGATGTCACAAGCCAACTGTGATGGCTGACCTAAAACTTAAGACTAAAATCTGCTGAAGGTCTTTAAGCAATTCCAAAGCCCCACCCTGAGGTTAATATATACAATATAATATTATTACCAGAGGAGCTGAGAGTTCAGTATAAAAGTTCAGTTCCTTACCAGGGAGCTGAGGGCCTGCCAGGGTGCCTGTGCCACACCCAGCTCATCCAGGATGGTGGAGAACACGGAGCGTTCCTCTGCCCGGTCGATCTGGAGGGGGTCGGTGCCTAGGATCTTCACCCCGTTCTGGTGCAGAGGTACGGCCAGATTGTTGGGGATCTGGCCCCCCACGGAGACAATGCTGCCACTGCAACTCTGTATGGTGACAGGAGAGGGGGGTGGGGGTAGGGGGGGTTGTCAAGTCTGAGCATTCAGGTGTGTCATGCAAAAGCTCCAAAACAAAAGGCCCAGTAGCCCCATTATAATGCCCTTCCATAACACCAGAACTTGCCATCTGCATTATCTGTACACGTGAGGTAGTGAACAGTCTGAGTGAGGTTCATTCAAAACCTTCCCAGCTCACACTATGTGTAATAATATGTGGTTATATCATGCATTTAATTTATTGGTCCATCTTGGCTCATTGCTTACACACTTAAGTACTTCATATTTTAACAATTAAGCATACAGATTAGCAGTTACGGCTAAGGCTCTTATTCAGATCATTACTGGGTCAAATTCCTTGTGAAAATTTAAATACCTAAATAACCTAAATAATACCCAAACAAACAGCCTAAATAAACAGAATTTAAATGGTAGTATAGATTAGGGCCTGTATGTAATGACGTGAACAGTTTCACAGGTTTCTGCATCGCTCCTGCAAAACGCAGGGACGACACGAACAGCACGAACCACTGTCACGATCTTTGATCTACCGTAACCAAGGCAGGATTAATACCTGGCTACGCTTTTCGACGGCTGGCTACATATGGCTGCAGATAAGTGCGTGATTTAGAGTCAAGCACAGGGAGAAGTGGCCATCATTTCCATGACAGCAACATGTGAAGATTTCTCTACTTGAGTACCAATTCCCCTCAAGGGGTCAGTTTCCCCTCCAAATTAGACCGGCTCAGTTTACCTGGAAAGTGGATGGTAATGACTGTTTTGAAAACAAAGCACAGTTTTTTTTTTGTTTTTTTTTTCCAGCCATCTTTCTCCCTCCTCTCTGCTTCTGACCTTCTCATTCACTTTTTTCAGCCCCCTAGCTGTTTGTCATTTTCTCTTTCTATCCATTTGCCTCTGCCCATCTCTCTCCCTCTCTCTCCCTTTCACTCCTGCTTCCTGCCATCTCATCCACTCTGCACTATATTACACCTGAAGTAGTCTCCACTCAACTGTGTCGAGGGCCACACACACCTCCAATCTCAGACCAATACCTCCAACTCAAGGGATAAACAAGCGATCTGTTGTTTGCTGTCTGGTGCAGACAGATACAGTGAAAGCTGTTATTTCCCTCCTCTTTTTTAAGGGTGATGGCAGTGGGTGCATTGGCTGGCCACTGCCACACTGACATGAGCATCCTGCCAGGACGAGCCTCCCTATAGACAAGGAGAAGTTGTGGTGTTGAGCCATCAGGTTTTGCTGCTGCTTCGGCTTCATGTCTGAGCAGCCTCATTAACTGGAGCCTTAACTACTGCTCCTGGTTCTCTTAAATCTGATTATGGGTCACTTCAAAAAACTCCTGCAACTCTGTTCAGGGTCATGATGATCCGTGATATCATCGAGTCTATTGCTCGTTTATGTTATTTAGAAATCAGTGCAATAGGAAACAGTGGCTAAATACGCAGACATTTTGGATGCGCTGATGTAAAATAACAATGAAGGCAAGAATACTGAGATACAGAGACTAAAAAAAAAAAAATCCAGTTTAAGGAAAACTCAAAGTCCACTCAAAGTAGACAGGATTATCTCATATTTCCAACAGTAGCTCCTAGTTCAGCTCAGGGACCAATCAGTACTATGATTCTTAGTAAGAATATGAAATAATGCTTATATAACCCACTTCCTTTTCTTTTAGTATTGAGACGTGATTCAACAGCCCCATCGCTTCAGATGACTGAGGAATGTGTTCTATCCAGTCTCTATTTGGAGAGAGTGTAATTTCTCAGAATTTCAGGATCACCCACACACACTGCGCCTGCACTCACTTATATATACAGAGGCCTGTTTATCAGACCCCGTTTATTGACACGTTTCATATTTCCCTGCTTTCAAATCTTATTTTATAGCATGCAGTTAAACAATGCAGTTAATCTTTTCATTACTGTCATTTAGCAGACACTTTTATCCAGAGCGACTTACACAGGTTACAGTTTTACGTTATCCATTTATACAGCTGGATATTTTACTGAGGCAATTCTGAGTTAAGTACCTTGCCCAAGGGTACAGCAGCAGTACCGCAGTGAGGAATTAAACCAGCAACCTTTTGGTTATGAGTCTTACCCCTTACCACAATGCTACCCTGCTGCCCTTTATTTAAATAAAGTGTGCAGTTGTGTTAATGTGGACTTTAAGGTCAGAAGCAAAAACTATATCATACGGAACTGAGCAAATACTTTTACTCAGACTGTTCACGACCCTAAGCTTGCTCTCGTGTGTCTTGGAAGGAAGTGGATGCCGAGATTACGCCCTCACCTCCTGTTGGGTGATGTCCAGGATGCGCTCCAGGGTCAGTTCCTCGAAGTACAGCCGGTCGCACTCGTCGAAGTCCGTGCTGACCGTCTCAGGGTTGTGGTTGACCACAACCGTGCGCTTGCCCATCTGCCTGAGGGTGCGGATGCTGGAGACTGCGCACCAGTCAAACTCCACACTGCTGCCTACAGGAGACACCCAGCGAGAGCTTCATCTACGGGGAGCTGCAAGCCCAGGGGCCACGTGACATTCTGACAAACGTTACCGCAGCATTATAAGAATATCATGTTCTAGATATACTGGGATTGCAACTGAATTGAATTGCACAGCTAACGTAAAGAAAATATATTAAAACTAACTACTGACATCCTGCAAAGACACTTAAAAAGAGGGGGTTTGTGCTTTTCTGAAATGCTAGTCATACAGGGATGTCACCAGTCTGAAGGCAAGACCTATAGTAGTCATGCTCTGAAAAGGAAGCTGAGCTTACCAATATGGTAGGGCCCACACCCCAGCACCATAATTCCCTTGTCATTGAAGTCCAAATCATGCTCCTGGGGAAGGGACACAGATAGGCAGGAGGTAGACACAGAGTGCGGCTAATCTTACTACAGGAACATTCTGTAATGTTACTTTCTGTGTTTGCACCCATAGCTATGCAAGGTCTAGGACCAACCTTCTGACTGACTCACCTGACCATGGTAGGTGCAGTACAGGTAGTTGGTGACCGCGGGGTACTCTGCAGCGAGCGTGTCAATCTGACCAGACACAGCATAACATTAGAGCAATGTTACCTGAAAGCGCTACAGCAGCCTTAGTCCTGGCTACATATGTGAGGTGTCGCCACCTGAGAGCCATGACCGTGCTGGTCCAAGCTGTGTTTTCCTCACCTGTTTGACCCAGGGTCTGATGTTCCCGTGCAGTCTCAGTGCTCTAGCCTCCCCCTCCCTGCAGCCCAACGCCTGGCCCACCTGCCGGTCAGAGAAGCCATCCTGCTTGGCCTTCAGCAGAAGGTCCTGGGGCACTGACAAGCTGAGGGAGACACCAGAGGCGGGAGGCCCCTCAACAGTGAAGGTCGCAGTATCACAAGGTCACCATTTACCAGGTGCTTTTACTTTTTTTTCTCCCTATGCTCACACCTTGCATGTGATACTGGTCAGAGGGGGCCACACCTGGGGCCTTGTGTATACACTCCACTTTATCTTTTAACACATGCCCCAACCATCCACTCATATCAGTGTAAATGACTTTGAACTTTATAGAATGCATATCTGTATCATAGCTTTACTTGATCAAGCTTGTCGATTCTACAATGGTAACTACATACTGCATAAGAATGTAATTCTTTTGTTTGAAAAAGAGAGCACAGACATGCGCGCATACATACATACATCACAAGGAGTAATTACGGAAACAAGACCTTAATTACTCTACTACAGACAAAAATAGTGCTTAACACAAGCTAAATATGTCAATAGGATGCATCCCTATGGTTTAAAACTCTTAAAATTGACTCCAGAATTTTTAATTACAATCTGTCCTGATGTGATCAAGCACAGGTTCTGACCATTTCTGTTGGGATGACAAATAATAAAAAAATATTTGACCGTAGCCGAGGGGTGAAACTGATAAGCTAAAGGAGAGAACAGCTGCCTTCGTCTGGCTCACAGTAAAACTAAGGCCGGATGAGAAAGAGAAATCCCTGTGAACCAGGGTTGTCTGAGCATGTCTCTCTCCTCGACCTTCAATATGTTCTTTCTTCCAAAAGCATAAATCAAAGTCCAATAACAGAGGACACAAAAACAAACACGATACAAAAAGAAGTAGTTCTATGCTCCATTTTTTTTTTTTTTTGCTCGGGCTCCCTTTTGTAAAAAAAAAAATTTTGCAGGCCTCTTCCAGAGAACACCGAGTGGCAGCATGCGTACATTCAGTATATGGCTCGCCTATTTTCATCAAGAGCACTGTAAACGGCAGTCCAGCACCATCAATACAATATTAATAAATAAGCTGGAAAGGCCCATGGAGGGCTATCTCTAACGCTATTTAATTGATTAAAGTTTCATGTTTGGGGGGAAAAAATGGTCAATAAGTATAGGAAGTGAAACCTTTCTGCTGCAGTCTGTTATTATTATTTTTTTTAATACTGAATTATTAAGGAACCTTACACCGTAACTGTATCCAAAATGTCAAGTGCGTCTAAATCCCAGTGCAGCCCTGAAAACAGCAGGAAATAAAACACGTTCCTTCCTTTTTAAAACGGCACAGCATGCTACCAGCTTTACATCATTGCCTGTGTGTCGATCCACCTTACTATGGTCTTCCTCTACTGGAAAATCAGACTGGATCATGTACAGTACAAGAATATTCTAAATAATGTTGCATATTGTCTGTGTTTCAATTTATTAATATTATTATTATCATTATTGCTTCTTCTGTACATTACAGTCACAATATACTGTTTTATATCTTATGCATGGAGTCTGCAAAGTGGCATTCACTTGTGCCTACCACTACAATGACATTTTATCTAATAATACTGTCATTACCTACACTATCCCCTTTATTACTAATAATATCACAACCACCACCACTTACTGCCTTGCTAGTACATTACCAGTACTACTGCTACCACTGCAACTGCTCTTCTTATCACTGATACTAAACCAGTACCACCAGTGCTGTTACTGCCCCTCCTACTTCTATTACCACTACTTTCAACACCTATTGTTATTGCTACTATTAATGTTACTACACTTACTCACATCACTAATTACTACCACAATTACTATTCTAATACTAAATACTAAATACGACCATTACTAATTATTACTACAATTACTACTACTACTACTACTGCAAATACCAGTACTACTGCAGCTTCTACCGCTTGCTACTGCTGTTAATGCTGCTTCTGCTACTTCAAACATTCCTACTCCCACCGGCATCATTACAATTACGGTAGTAGTTTTGCCTTTGTTACTACTGCTGCCTCTCCTGTTACTTCTGCTACTGCTGCTGAATTTACCACCATCACCACTTCTACTCCCACTGTAGCATGTGATTCCCTTCCACACAGTGCAGCCCCTCGTCTTTATGTTCCGGCTGGAGCTGCAGTCGGACAGATAAAAGGCAGAGCTGGGTACAGGCCTGTGAAGGGGAGAGACACGCTGCCCCTCGCCACTAATTGATATGCCTAACGCCATGTCCCACTCTGTGCTGGCAGCTGCCTCATCCACAGGGCCTACCCATACCCTCCCTGGACCTGGGGCAGCCAGTTCGTTTTTCAATACTTGTAGGGATGGTCGCTTGGGGTGTCACGCTAACATTAAAATACCAGTCCATGCAGAGATGCCAGAGGGATATGAGCACTACAGCTCAGTTTCAGAGGCCGCCAGAGAGCAGGCATGTTCAGAAGCAGGCTGGAATGGAGCCGGGGGGTGTAAACCATCCCAGCACCCTCCTGACCTATGGGCGCAAGAGGGTGCTCCCAGAACCATTCAGGTGTGGGGTGTGGCCCAAGGAGGGAGTTAGTGTATGAGAACTTAGCTTCATACAGTCAAACCACTACCAAGCATGCTCAGTTTAACTCCCAAGCCCAGATACTTAGCTGAATATTGGATCCCTTCGTTTCATTGATCCAACATATTTACATTTACATTTATTCATCTGGCAGACGATCTGGCGGCTGATACGGCAAATGATCTGGCACCATCTCAATAGTAAGTAGCCTCTTTGTGTGGGCTCTGGTGCTTTAGGGTGTTTGTGGGTTACACTGTTACACATGTTAACACACTGACATGAGTATGACACTTTTCATTCTATCCTGTAATCAGCACCAGTTGTTTAAGGTTCACTAGCTGGGACATGTGGGGAGAGCACCACCTAGTGGCCAGAAGGACACACTGCCAGCCCTGGCTGTAAGGTGTTGCAAAAATCCCAGACAGGGAGGAGTTTAAGTGGAAAAGGCAGCCCTTTGTTCCTAAGGACTCTACACTAGCCCCTCCTGTGACCTTACGGGCACTTCAGAACACTTGGCCTTTTCTCCCCAGCAGCCGAGGGTGGGCACCGCGGGCACTTGCCGGCCGATTCTCCATATGGCATGCAGCAAAGGCACCCCAGCCATGTCACCCACAGCCTCCCGTAATGGCGTTCAGCTGCCAGGAACATGGCCCCAAGGCCTTACAGGAAGCAGTGTAGTGAAGGAATGTGTGAGTCACTGGGTAGGCTGGCTGAGGTCTTCTTCTTGATCTTCCTCTTCAGAGAGACGTCCCTAACCTCCTCCTTTCGGTCCACTATTGGAGGGGAGGGAGTGTTGGGGGCAGGTGAATCTCCCCTCTGAAGTAATCAAAGCAGCTCACCTGTGAAGTGCTAATAAGTGACCCGCCTCCTTGCCAGCTTTCCTCCAACTGCATTTCCTCACAATTGCTAACCACATACCAACTTTTACCTCGTATTAACTACTGACGCAACTCTGGAGCTTTCCTTGTAGAAAGCTGGGTAAAAAAATTCTGTTTGTTTGTCAGTACAACAGCTGTTTACTTCCTTAAGAATAAACTCAGTTGTAGAATGGGATGAAATTAGTGCATATTTATGCACATTGTAATCTGCGCTGAGTAAAACTGTGGGACAAAAAAAATGTAAATCTAAATTTTACATGACATCTGCAGAACTAGAAGGGCTCCTGGCCTCTGAAATGACCCCTTTAATGTCTGTTTTGGGTCTTCAGTGACTGCCCATACTTACAGACAACCACCTGCATGGTACAGAATTTTATCCGCTTTGTACAACCTGTTCTAGTAAGGAGAGACAGCCAGACACAGAGATGTCCTCTTCCTCAGTTTAAAGAGTCCGAAATTCACATGAATGAAGCTCAGCTATGATTTGGCTCCTCGGCATTGATTCACTACGGAGCTGCAAAAATGATTTAAAGACTGTGATCCATGAAATCCAAAAAAGCAATGATTACAACAGGGTTTCCCATTCCACCTTCTCTTCCATTGACTACACAAATACCTGTTTTACACATTTTTTTTTACCAGTTTATTGTATGCTGATTCTTGCTGAAACGGAGCCAGTCATCTTGACAGATTCACAAATTACATTTTCTGCCAGGCTCATTGTTACAGCAAGGTTTGTTTTTTTTTTTAAAAAAGTAAAAAATAAAAAAAAGCCAGCTACACGGTGAAAAACTTTAGTGAAGGAAAGCATGGAATTCCACATGTTGTAATCATTGGCAAATGAGATGACAAGAATGACAGGACACAAATACATAGCTCTTGCAATATTGCTGCAATGTTGGACAAACGTTGCGAGAATGTTTCATGTTAGCTGGGGGGCTGGGTGTGGATCGAGTCACCCTCCTGTCTTTCCAGGCTCCGTCTGAACGGTGGAGATAGTGATGCCGGGAACCGCTCCTGCTTTTCAAGTCAGGAAGCCTTGTTCTTTAATTAACTGTGTTTTTAAGTACACAGAATTCTTTTGTCTGTACCCATTAGAGGTGTTGTTAAGACAAATCTTTACAGAGGAAAGCCTGCTTTTGTTCTTTTTGTCTCTGTGAATATCTTCAATTTCTTTTATTTCCGATTCCCCTGCAGGCCTGATTGCTGTTTGGGGCTGGTGGTGAATTGGTTTTGCATGTCCTACCAGTGCCACCTAGTGGCTTGAAGCTCTCAGTGCAGGCCTGCCACATGTGGGAGTTCCCCGATGCTTTTCTAAGCTGCTCTCACACTGCAGTGGTGAGTACTGATGGAACAGCACTGTATTACCATCTGGAAATGTGTGTCATTGAGTGTGATAAATAAACGTGCCCCTAGTCCCTTACCTGTTGAACTTGCCAAGGTGCTGCTCCAGCTCAGTAATACGGCGCAGTTTATGCAGGAACCACTTGTCGATGGCTGTAAGCTGGTGGATCTGATCCACACTAAGACCGCTGTGAAGGGCCTGGGTTAACCGGAGAGGGAGACAATGCTGTAACTTGAGTTGCTTAGCTTATCATTACCTCAGGAAAACAGCAGCTTCAGCTCCATAAAATCCCACCAGGAAAACAGGCAGCTGTTAAACTGTTAAATTATGAGCTCCACGCCCGAGGTGTCTCTTGCATTTAAAGTGGGATGCAGTGGGCTGTGACTGCCTCAGCCTCCGCCCTCTACAACCACTCCGGGATCTGCTTTTGCCGTAGCACTGAGGACTCTGAGGCTCTCGGCCAATTGGTGTGGGACAAACGACAGCCCACGACCTATTAGGAGACATAACCGGCTCTGAATGGAATTACCTGCCTGGGGAATCAGGCAATATTAAAGCAGAAGTATTGCGGGGGCTAACCTTGAGAGTTACTGCTGTTTTTGAGCTTGATATGATTTGGCCCATTACTTCTAAATAAATCTGCCAGCATCAATAATTTCATTTCAACACTTCTGAAATATTCTTTCTCAGAGGGCACCAGGCTGTTTTTTTTTTAATCTGCAGTGGTATTTTCAAGGAAAGTTTAAGTGACAGCCAATGATGAATAATGTATTTCTCAATGCACCTTAGGTGGATCTGACCGGAGCTGAACAGAAGAGGCAAAGGAAACAGTCTTCAGGCAAGACATTTCTATCACTGTGTTTCTTTGCATCACTTTTTACAAGACATCCAAACTTCTCTTTCCATCACAGTCTAGCAGTCAAAGGTCCAGCATAATGAATAGCAATCTCCAAATAAGATTCATGCTCAGATTAAAAGGCAATTAAGCAATTACAGGAAATGTGCCAGGTCGTGAATCAGGAGTGGGACTCCAGATGATGCACTTAGATGAATGCTTATCAGTGACCACGGATGATTTGCATGTCTTTGGATAAATTGAACCCGGATCAGTTGCTGGGGACAAAAATGCTCTACCTTAGCCAGAGAGAAGATGCGGGTGCTGGAGGGCACGGCCAGATCCTGCTGCAGGTCCTGCCGGGCACCCCAAGCCCTTTTGAGGGGCAGGTGGGGCACAAAGCCATCCACCGAGGGGTGGCACATGCGTAGGGCCTTCTGGATGCTCTCCTCAAAGGTGCGCCCCACCGCCATTACCTGGGGAATATAAAAGATGTAGGATTACCCTCAGGGAGGAGACCATGAAGTATGGCAATCCACTTTCTTGTGCACAATATCATTGGTCACTGCTGATTTTAGGTAATTTATTCAGTCACTGTATAACAAGCATAGTTCTGATGAGAAATCAGAGGAGAGTAAGAGGATATAGTCTGGAATGCAGCCATATGAACACTGGAGTAAAAACAGTAAATGCACAGTGCACACTACAGTGTGTGTATATATGTGTGTGTGTGTGTGTGTGTGTGTGTGAGCGATTGCATCTCTATTACCTCGCCCACATGTGGGTACGTGTGTGCATGCATGCATATCCAAATGTGCATTTATGCACATGCAAGCGCTTGTTTGTGTGTGTGTGTGTGTGTGTGTGTGTGTGTGTCTGTGTCTGTGTGTGTGTGTGTGTGTGTGTGTGTCTGTGTGTTCGTGTGTGTGTGTGTGTGTGTGTGTGTGTGTGTACACATGTGTCTCCCACCTCTCCCACACTCTTCATGGCACTCCCAATCTCTCGGGACATGCCCTGAAAGCGGTCCAGGTCCCACCGGGGGATCTTGGTGACGATGTAATCCAGGCTGGGCTCGAAGCAGGCGGTGGTCTTCTCCGACACTGCGTTCTTGATCTCGGGCAATGGGATGCCCAGCGCCAGCTTGGCTGCCACAAATGCCAAGGGGTACCTGAGGAGAGAGAGGAACATGGACACTGTGATCTTACTGTAGAGCGCAAAGGCACTGGGCCAATAATCCACTCCACAGATTCAAGTGCACACCAAACTCAATCAGCCTTTGTGAGACACAGTGAAGCATATAAAAGTGCTGCCTACACAAGCATACCTCTGTTTACTTATTTCATATTTGCCTATCACTGATTATCTTACCTTTCATATTTACCTTTCCTTGCTGTTAGAATCCTTTTTGTGTTTGGCCGTACAGAAGGCTTTGAGACAACAAATTCAGGGTATTCATTCAAGACTGTAGTCAGTTAATCAATGTCAGTTTCTTCTCATTTTCTCGTTCCCTGGGCAGTCATGAGTCCTTATGTGGCATGTTTATGAAAAGACTTTTCCACATCAAACAAAACCAAAGATGAGCCAGGTGGAATTGTGGTACTGAAAACTGCAACACCTACAGTAAAGCACTGGTGTGTGTACATGCAATATGATTTCTGTAATTCAGAATCTATGCAGCCAATTGCCTAGCCCTGCTGAATGCAGTTTTGTAAGACACTCTGACATCTGCCAATTGGCATATTTTTCTTGTCACCTACAGTGGGAATTAGAGTATGGGCCCTGTGCACAGTAGGAGGGCAAAATTTCAGTTGCACCCAAACTGTGTCCCGCATGCCCTTTGCTTGAGCTTGACCCCGGAACCCACATTGTCCAAAAATGCATGCTGTTTAAAGCCCCCCCCCCCCCCCCCATCACTCCCTGTGCCCGGCCCACACAGCCTGTCTCACCCGGTGGCCTTGGAGGCGAGGGCGGAGCTGCGGGAGAGGCGGGCGTTGACCTCGATGATGCAGTACTCCAGCGAGGCCGGGTGCAGGGCATACTGTATGTTGCACTCGCCCACGATGCCCAGGTGGCGCACCACCTTGATGGCTGTCTCCCTCAGCATGTGGTACTCTTCATTGGACAGAGTCTGGCTGGGTGCCACCACGATGGAGTCCCCTGAAGAAAGAGAAGGAAGGGAGAGACAAAGAGAAAGAGTGAGAGGGAGAACACTCAGAAAGCAAGGCTTACATCTGCAGCTAAACCATACAGACAGGGGCTTTCCAGTTTGCTGACTTTAGTTCCACCCAGTTCATCAGGCCTCAGTGTTTCAATCACATAACTGACCCTGCACATTTAAACCAATGCAACTCCCCAAAATCCACCAAAATGAGTATGGCAAGTGACACCTACTCTGCTGGTTTATTATTTGTGAAAAATGTTAAAAAAAGAAAGAGAAAAAAATAAATTTTTGGACTAAGGAAATAAGTAAGAGCTGAGATTGGAGCAAAATCCCAGTTCTGAAAGCCTCAGAGAACCCAAGCGACTACTATAGTAAATCACTGTGGACGGCAGTAGTATCTGTGTGGATGGGAGAAGCCATCACTGTGGATGGCATTAATATCAGTGTAGATGGAAGTGCAATCAGCGCGGATGGTGTGTGTGTTGAGGACTGGTACCTGTATGGATGCCCAGAGGGTCAAAATTCTCCATGTTGCAGACAGTGACACAGTTGTCGGCCACATCCCGCACCACCTCGTACTCTACCTCCTTCCAGCCCAACAGTGACTTCTCAACCAGGACCTGACAGCTCATGGCCAAGGCCTGGAACAAATTCATACCAGTCACTATGGACACGGCTTCTGTCTGCTCCTGGGCCAGACAGACTTTTTGAAGGCAATAAAACAAGGCAATATGAAATCCTTTTATTGTTTCATGACCAACTCTGGTAACTGAAGCCTCACAGAAACTCTTGAATGCGTGTTGCATTCAAACAGACAGAAGAGGCTAAAAACTAACTTCTTATGTCTGCTGGGGACTGGAGAATGTGAGCAGCAATACTGTCCTTTCAACTGAAGTCTCACAAAATAACAACAATCCTTGTAAAAATATAAATCGTGTAATTAGTCCCAGACAACCATCTAAACATGCTCTGAGGGCTCAATACAGAGATTGGACAAAATAATAAACTGTTGCAGGGAAGCAGAATTCAAGTATCCACTTACTTCTCGCTTCCTAGAGAGGGCACATATCGTGTGCCGACGCATCGTGAATAGGAATTGAGAGACCAGCGGGAGAGTTCTCCACTCCTTTAATGAATTTCATTTGCGTGCCAAATAAAGTGTAAGGTAACGGGAAACATGAAAATGGTGTTGTTCAGAGGTTTAGAGCCCCTTTAATGGCATCGCCTCAAGCCTCACCGCTAATCTCAACATGTTGTTCTCAGACTGACAGCGTTAGTCTCAGCTGTTTGTTTTTCTGGTATATGTGCCTCAGAGTGTCCTGGCATTAGTCACTCCAGGTCTGGAGGAGCCATTGAAACTACTGTGGGTGCATGTTGGATATTGTAATAATTCAATCAATCAGTCGATCAATCAATCAATCAATCAAGACACCTGTATATCCTACAACCACTGAGAAGCTGTGTGGCTTTTGCCTGTTGCATTAATAGCTGCCTTGAGTTTATCTGAGTCTTGCCACTTTGTGACACTGCCAGCATGTCCTGCAACTGCCCTCACCACTCTGGTTCCATATATAGTCAAATGCTTCCCACAAAACAAAGTGTGGATAGCCAATGAGAAAGAAACACAAAGAATGGAGGAAGAAAACTTAATTTGAAAAACTTAAATTGAAAAATTTTGAGTTTTACTGCCAGGAATTCACAGACCATGAAAAGGCATTCGTAGGCCCGTCGTAAGGCATGGTGCTGGAAAATGCTGATATGATCGTTTGCTGCTGGGTAGTCGCACTGGGTACTGGCCTGGTGCTTGTCAAAGGTCCACTAACAACACTCGTTTGGGACTGTAATTTCTTACTTTCTGCATGTTCTAACAAGTGATATTGTTTCAGATGATGAAACAGGTTTCTGGTGTTCCCTGTCTTTGATGGCACATGTCTTCAGCACAGTTTGCAGTGCACGATGCTCTGTTTTTTGTCGGATTGTAAATAGCCAAAATATTTCCAGACTACTGAAGCTGAGTGACCTTTCTTGTCGATGTCTTCGTCCCTCGAGCTGGTTATAGGCACTACTTTTTCTTTGGTGTCGCTCATTTCGCTTATTTTGCTTATTCCGCTCCAACTACAAGCCTGTCAGCCACTCTGTCTGTAAACATTACCACGTGCTGGCCTGAATTTATACCTCTCACCGTGCAACCTAACTTGCGGAATGCATACCTATTCCTGCGACATGATTGGCAGTTTGTGATTCATTTCTGTGCATGCTGTCTAAGCATGGAAATTAATTATATTGAGCATTTGATATATTGCTATCAAGGAAAATTATATTGCGATAATTACTGTTATCGTTTTATCGCCCAGCCCTATAGTGGTATGTTTTGATATTTTATCCAAGTGAATATTACACAAATGTAGATTTGAAAAAGCCAAGTTCTGAGCCATGAGAGGCTCCTAGGCATCTTGTCTGAAATCAGTGTCAGTACGAATAAGAGATACACTTACCTTCCTGGCAGTTTCCTCCAGCTTCTCCTTGTTGTCACACAGCCCAGAGCCCAGCCCTCCCAAGGCATAGGCAGAGCGTAGCATGACGGGGTAACCAATCTGATCTGCTGCCTTCAGGGCATCTGCCACCTGCAAGACACATACTGTCACTACAGTACACAAATTCCCACACAGTAAAATACACTACTTGATTACTACAGTATTCATACCTGCTCCTGCACACAGTACAATACTCTAACTGATTACTACAGTACACATATGCACTCAGCTGACTTACACAACACCAGCCTGCTTTACATACTGTTAACACACAGTACCTGGTTACTACAGCAAGCACACCTTCACACAGCCTGCAGTGGCAACATCTACATCATAGCAATGAAGGCATCACACAGCTAGAACCTCCTTATTTTTCTAATACATTTGGATGGATCAGATTACAAAACTGACATGAAAAGAACTTGAAGAGCATTTTTGTATAGGAAAAGTCAGGCCCGTGAGGTATATTAGTAATAAGAGAACATGTGACCCCAGATGGTGATTCAGGGAAGGACACTGAGCCTATTTATACTGTAATTTCAATGGTTTTAGTAAGCTCGCAGTTTGCAGAGTTCACATAAAGTAGGCAGCACAAAAGGAAATTCGTTCATTAATATTTAAACAGCTAAATAACAATTTTGCAAGTTGCAGAGGTTTGGTGTAAATAATTGTTGATATGTATTGCTCCAGTTCACCTCATGGGCTTTCAGAAGCCATGAAAAGGGCAGTAATAGCTACGGCATCTGATCTACAATAGCAGTACGATCAATGTTTACAAAAGTACAGCACAACTCCCAATTTACTCCAGTTTCTTTCATTCATTATTTTTATTATTATTACTAGTAGTAGTAGCAATGCTAATTTTGGTGTTAAATGATGGACATGTTTCATTTTTCCAGAAAATAAACAGGATCAGTCAGCTAGATAGATACGTTTATTGAAGTTAATGTAAACGTTAATGTTCCATTGTGTTTATTGTGGCGGTGGACACTCCATGGCAACACGAAAGCATGGATTCTGAGTTATAACGTCATAATCAGGAGACAATTCCTTAGTAATAGGATTCTTTCAACGGCGTTCATTTAACAACAGGCGTTCATTTAACAATCAATAAAACGCATAGTAAACACAGAGCAGAGAAATTTAAAATATATTTATCGGTCACAGATTTGGTAGGCCGAAGCTGAACAAATGGATGCTGGCTCTTACGTGTAGAGGCGAGCCGAACGAGCACGATGAACTGCGCGGCTCGGAAAAGACGCGTCTTGGTTTCACAACAGAAACGCAGGATAGTGAGTACAAACGGACCTTGTCTTCTGTGACAATTTGCGAATCTGTTTAGGACGCATCCTTTTCAAAAGCAAAATAGTTGGCAGTGTCAACTTTAGGATGAATACGTTTAAATGAAAAACTGCTATGGGTCCAAACATGTATCTATGTATGTATGTTTTCCAGCAATGACACCATCGCAGGAAAGAAGGAATTCGGTATATTTCTGTGACAACTGTATTTAAAAAAAAATGAATAGCTCAGTACGCAGAGTACTAAACATTGCAATCAGCGCCTGAGCGACACCTCGTGTTTTATATTAGATATATTCTTGAAAGAAGAATATCTCTGCTTGTAATATATATAACTGCTTAAAATTCTACTCTTCTGCTTTATTATACATACCAAAATTGTTTTTGAAATCCAAGATAAGTAAGCAAAACATCACAGGCCAATATCCAAAGTAATGGTGAGTGAACTAGACTCGTGATAAGCTGGGGGGGGGGGGGGGGGGGGGGGGGGGGGTTCAACCAGTTCAGATTCTGCTGTTGCACCCTTAACCCGACCTGTGTAAATAATAGAACTGATGGATATTATGTCACATGTAGACTTTGTTTCTCTAATTATACAAAGATAAATTACAGTGATAACTTGAATTTTTGACTATAGGCAAAATAATGGACATGTTTTAGTTGCCGAATGCAATAAACCAGCTAAATCTAAATGATGTAATTAAATGGCTTAATTTTAAAATAACTACATGCTCTTCTGGTGTTTCTGTCTTTGCACTCTTCAAAACTCTCTCTACCAATCCCATAATGAAGGAGCCTAAGCCAAATTTGTAAACCCCCTTCCCCCTGAATGGCAGTTATCAAAAGACACTCGGATATTGTGACATCAGTCTAGTGTCCACAAACTGAGTGACAAAATCTGTTTTCACTCCATCATTCTCTCAGCTCTCAGTAGGCAAGAGCAGCGGAAGCATCTCTATTGTTCTGACCGTGGCACAAGAAACCCTTCTCTCTTTGCTGAAGACAGAGGTGAAGAGCGGGGGAATGAAGGAGAATGAAGAGATACAGAGAGAGAGGAAGATGATGAGGGAAGAGAGAGAACAGACAATGAGAGATCTGAGCAGGATTAAGAAAGAGGTGGCAGAGTGGGAGAGTTTGATGAAGGTAGTGCAGGAAGAGATAGATCATGTATGCACAGACTGGAGGACAGAAAGAGACAACTGGAGAAAGGAGAAGGAGAAGTTAGAGGAGAAACTGAAGGTGGAGATGGAAGGGTATAACAAGGAGGTGATGGAGAGGAGGACCATTGAGGAAGAGATTGACAGAACAATTACCTGTGTGGAAAGGAACCTACAAGAGGTTTTGAGAAAGGAGTTTGAGAGTGAGCTACAAACAGAGATTGAGAAGATTGAGAGAGAGAGACAGGCAGAGAGAGAAGAATGGATGAAGGAGAGGGAGAGGTTAGAGGATGCACTGAAGTTGCAGATGGAGGAGCGTGAGAAGGACGTTATGGAGAGGAGGATGATGGAGGAAGAGATGGACACAGCAATGAATTGTATGGAGACATCAATAAAACATTTCATGAGAGAACAGTTTGAGATAGAGATGCAGACAGAGAAACAAAAGATGAAGACAGAGAGGAAGAAAGAAAAAGAAGTGTGGATGAAGGAGAGGGAAGAGATAGAGAGAGAGAAGAACAGAGTAAAACAGGAAAAGACAAAAAAGATACGGATGATAAAGAAAGAGAACAACACAGAGAGAAAAGAGATGGGCAGAAAGATAAAAGCGCTGAAGAAGAAGATCAGAAAGATGGGGAGGGATAAAGTGAAGACGGGGCAGGCAGTCCAGCCGGAGACGGAAACTGAAAGGGAGAATGCTGCAGGAGAGGTCGGGGTGAGATAGAAAAACAATTCCTTCTAGGAAACGTTACTTCATCAGCAGGCGAAGACCACATCAGCAGATCTGATGTGGTCTTCGCCTGTTCCTACTCTGTTATCACAGAGGATGATGAATTAATTACATTTTTTTGTAATTTATACATTATATTTTAGGATTACACTATGTCCTATACTTAAGATGTTATACTGAGTGTAAGTGTACACAGCCGATTAACTAATTGG